>NW_013563333.1:0-73284 GCF_000968595.1 Rasamsonia emersonii CBS 393.64
AGAGAGAGAGAGAGAGGTTTTAGACCGTATATTATTATTTGCAGGGGCCCAAAAAGATTGTCTTGTCTCAGCTCCATGGGGGTAGCTTTTATGGGTACAGTCATCTGCTTGGCTGCGGTCAGTTTCATACGCCATCTGGGCGTATGGCTGCCAAACACCCAGATGATGTAACGTAATCTAGGCTTTTAAGCTGAGGCCTACAGCTGAATATACAATAATAGAGGCACAACCGAACTCCTGTTAGAACATGAGTTTCAATTTTAGAACTTGAGTATTCAGCGGTGGCCTGTATACAATCTTGATATCTGACTTAGAACTAAGACCACTGTAACCTCTGCAGTTACCCAGAAACTGCCTGTAACAAGGAAGGTAATGATTGTTTAATGGACACGGCTGATCGCCATGGCACCCGACGCGTCGAAGCGCAGTAGAGAAGGTAGGAGAAAAGGAACAAATCGACATGTTCGTAGCCTGCATGTTCGTAGCCTGGCTCTGAGCCGAGACTGACATCACGCCGATGGCCCGCCTTCGGGGAACCCAGTCCATGGAAGGGAAGGCAATTTGGTCGGTCATTCGAACAAAGAATTGTCGTCCAGTGTCACACGGATATCCGGATTGTCATTTCCGGTGCCTGGTAGCTTCTCGGGATGCTGTTCGAAGAACTCGGCCTGCTCAGACTCCAGCCACAGCTTTTCTTGGGGAATACCCTCGACTTCCCTGAACACTCTTTCGATCGAGTTGAAACGCTGCTTACAGCGACGGAGCTCCGTGGCAAAAACTTTCTCATCTTGGCCGTTCAAGCCATGTGGCAGCCAGAATCCAAACAGGTTATTCCCCGGATCGACACTTCCGTCTGCACGTAAAATACCCTCCCGCTCTCGCGGATTTTGCGAGATTGTCGCATTGGGATATTCCTCCGCAATTGACTTACACTCGCCGAAAAAGCCACTGACGTCAAATCGTCTCCAAGAGCTTATCCAGTTCAGCGCCACTTCGGACAATCATCGTCGCAAGCCCGGCAAGGTTAGACATATATATGTGAAAATGGAAACATATAAGTTGTAAGCTTACCACTCAACGTCAGCGTTCCAGGATGTAGTTTGCAGCGGGAGTTTGTTTTGGCAAGCAAGATCAATGTCAGCATCAAGGACTGAGAAGCAATTCAGCAGTCTTGCAACGACATTGGTATTTGGCGTTCTTGCCAATAAATCCACTGGAACGGTGAGGCACTGTGGATGGAGAAAGCCTCTGCTCCGAAGTAACTCAAAAACATCCCAAGTCGCCGACGTCTGCGAGCACGCCAGTATAAAGCACGTAGTATTTGTCGCCAATTTGGAGCCCTCAGATATAGTTCGTCGTAGATACCCAAGTCGACAATCAGACCGCGCCAGGTGTCACACTTGGATATTTCTTCAGCGATCACGGCTTTTGCCGCGGGAGATACGTCGGATGGTTGGGGTGAGTCACCTTGCACCAGGAGATCACGGACATTGGGGTCCATAGTTGGCCATTCGATACGGCGGCGCCGAGAAGAAACACGTGGATCATAGACTACGTCGACTTTATCCCGAAAGACCATGTCCTCGACTACAGTCATGCCATTCAGGGGTTCGCTGGCGTAGAAATGGGGCTCTTCAACGTGTGCAGCTGGCGTTAAATTCTGTATCAGCTGCTTCTTCATGAAAGCCTCGTGGTCCTTCAGGCGCCAAGTGACTTGTTTTCGAGGCACACCAGGAAGCTTGATCTTGGCGAGTGACTGGACGAAAGGTTGGGAGAATCCGCTGTTCCTGACCCGGTTGCTGTCACTGCGAGTAGTGCCCAGTGCAGCATACCGATCTCTAGGGTTGGAGGACTTGATAGCGTCCGAAAATTTTCCCGAGTAACACGCTCCGGTGATGGCGTTGACCTGGACGCCTTTTTTAAAGCCGGCAAGTAAGTCTCGAAAGACAAAGGGGTGAACATAGTTGTCTCCAATGCAGTACTCTCCTCTGGGGTTTTTGCGCCCTTCGAAGATGATATTAACAACATCACCGTCTTCTGCCTGTTGTTTCTTTTCGGAAATCCAAGTCTGTACTTTCTCCCAAAGTTCATGCGCACCAATCTGCGTCCACCAGTACTCGTGGTTGAGGAAAGCTTGTCTGGAGTAGGTGTATAGAGACCTGTCAAGACCGAGTTTACCGAATTTTATGACATCGATTGGGGGGTTGTTCTCATTCCTGAGCCAAGCGAAATGACGTTCCAGAGGGAAACAAGAGTAGAAGTCTCCTCCAACGCCATTCTCTTTCAGAGCCAAGCAAAAGCCCATAAAATCCGAGAAGATGAAACCTTGTGTGTGGTCAGTAGCACCACAGATAACAAGGTAGAACGACTGCTTTTCTCGAGAGTTTGATTGCTGGGCTCCAAGCAACTGTCCCTGTGCTTGTGCTTTCTTCGGATCTTGTCTAGATTTTGTGCGGTGAGGGAGGTTAGATGACTCCATAGCCGGCGAAAGAAACACTTAAACTCTTTGCAGAGGATGTGTGAAGGCTCACGAGGTTACAGACAAAGAAAGAAAAAAATAGATAGAGGGGGAGCTGGATCATATTCCTTGATCTTGGTACCCTAAGGCTACTAATCCAAATTGGGGACCGGACAGGCAGATGCCACTTAGCGATGGCTGCGCCTCGATTCAATATTAAAAGAGCGAAGTGAATAAAGTGATGGGAAATTTGTCTCTAGACTCTGAGGCCCTTACTCATGACATGAAGATGAAAGGGCCCATACGGATAATATCGAGAAAGGGAGCGATTTTGAGATAGTACATACACAGGGAGACCCTAGCTGTAGCAGCAGCTTTTTCTCAGTAGATTATCGTTCCGTCCACAGTAAGAGGTTTTCGCTTGCGAGAGCCAGCATCGCCGGCCCCTGTCATGATATTACCTGTTTTGGAAAATTATTAGTCATAAGCTGAGTCCTGCACTTGGCTCATGGAAACCCTAGATACAGAATAGACAAGACAGCTAAAGCCAATATGCACATGCAATAGTGCTAGGTGGGAAATGAGACGATTACCGTGTTGGAGTGAAATCTAGATCAATAAATAGCAATACAACACTCAATATTATACGAAGTCAAACCCATCTAAGCCAGCGGCCAAAATAGCATCTCATCTGGCATTATCACCACAGTAAGGGACCAGGGACACATTGATAGGAGGGAGGTAGAAATAGGAGCTCGAAGCAAGGATATAGGAGCAGAGTTAAGCATCATACTAGATGTGTTTACTACGTACTATTACTGGCAACTTAGTGAATTCCTGTGAATGCAAGCATGTGACTGGTAGTCATATGACATGGCGGCGAGTGACTGTGGCGCCTCTCGGAGGAACATAAATCCGCCACCCGTGCCCAGAGTTCACACTATACCCAAATCTTCAGGCGGTGAGAGACAGCACAATGGAGCCCGTCCTGATTCCCATTCCTATTCAGGGCAGTAGGTTTCTCCATGTCCTTTGTGATCTATTAATTATTTGTCCTTTCGCACTCACGGTCTTTTCTTCCTGCAGGGACTCGGCCCGTTGATTGCAGCGAGTCTCCTGACCTTGTAGAGGACGGTGCGATCTCTCCTCTGAGACTTCCCAGTCCAGGCAAGTTCAAAAGTCGGCTTTTTAGGGAGCTTCGAGCAAACTGCTGACCTCTCTATAGTGATCAAGTTCTACACTGATCAGCCAAAGGTCGGAAGTCAGTTGAACCTCGATAGTGCGCCAGCCCTCGCGCCAAATCTCCAGGCTCCTCCAGAGATCCAGACATCCTCCGGAAAGGTTTCAACAAGCACTCGCGCGCGTGTTTTTGCGACGAACGACGGGGTAAACGACGAGGCCAGCGACTACGAAATGTCAGTCTCTAAGGAGAGCCGCCCTTCCGAGGGCTTCCACCAGGAGTACATTGCGTCTCTTCGCTATCGCAATGACCTCCCTCCTCCAGAGATGCCTCCCAAGTTCCTAGACATTCCCCATGAAGGACTTGAGCGGTTTCTCACTCCGGGATTTGCCTCCAACATGGCCAGGCGCGAAGAGCCGAATATTGACGTGGATGCCGAGGGCGGTATGCCCATCGACTTAGTTGGTATCCCAGGGCTTCATTTGGGTGATGAAAGCGGTACGTCTCGGGATTCCTGGGCTGGGGACAATCAGATAACTGACCCGCGTGTTATATAGCTATCATGGCTCCTGAGAACCCTCCACCTGTTGATCCCGCAGATCTTCCCCTTCTTACTAGCTTGGATCAACTGAGGAACCCCGCTCCGAAAAATGCCAACGTCAGCTTCCTTCGTCGCACACAGTACATCACCGCAGGAACACGTGGACCAGAGGGTGTCAAGACTACGCCTGGGAAAGTGAGAGCACGGCAGGCAAATGACAAAGCCAAAGTGTCGAACGATGACCCTACGTACATTAAAAAGTATATCACCAAAGGATTCGACATTGCCTATCCAGAGAGCAAGCATACAGGCGAGGATACTGCCGATCGCATTAAAGGGCATACTCCCACCAAAGCGGAGCTCGACGCATGGGCGAATCCCGTGCATCCTGACAATCCCAAACTCAAACCCGTCGGTTTCTATCCCATCCTTCCGGACTTGCAGGGGTTCCCCGACCCAGGCGGCTTTGTCCAGTTCAAGTTCGACAAGATTCCCGTCCAACCGGTTGCAGGAAAGCGAGACGAGCGCATGGATGTTGCCATTCTATCCCCATCGGCCCCCGAAGACCGCATCTGCCAGGATCACGCCGCGAAAGTCGCTCTTCACAAGGCTAACCCGAGCTTATATCCTGATCCCGGCCCCATTCCGTGGGACTATGACCTCTTCTTGCCGGAACAGAAGGGCTCGGTGAAAAAGATTAAGCGCAGCCTCAGTATCTCGGACCCAGATCGCGACAATGAGGATAACTACACACATGAGGAGGGCGAGCGCAAGTTCCATCGTTATGATCGTATTCGCACCTATGCCACGAGTTCTCAGACTCTCAACACCGACCAGAGACAGCGGGACATTGCTGTGACACTGTTTGACCCAGAGGAGGTCAAAGACACGGACTCCTCTTCTACATCACATCTGACCCAGAAGGCCGCCTATTACTATCCAATCCTGGGCAAGACCCGTCTCCAGCCCGAAAGGGCCCGGAAATTGGCCAAGGCCGGTCTCGCTCCTACACGTCCTCAAGCCAAAGAAGACCAGGCCGACCAGATCCATGTTGTGGTTCGTGACCCTGATGAAGCTGAGATCTACAAGCGCAGTCTGCACCGAGCGGCTGTGGACCCGAATTTTGCGAAAACGATGCCTCCACCCCCAGAAGGAGCAGAGAGAACAGAGAGAGCCGAGGGAACGGAAGAAGCAGAGGGAGCGAACGGGGAGAAAGAGCCTGCTCAGGAAGAGCAGGGTGATGAAGAGCGCCATGAGCATAACGAGCATCACGACGAAGAGGGCGACTCTGCAGCTGAAGCAGCTCCCGAAGAAGAACACCAAGAAGAAGAAGAAGAAGAAGAGCCAGATGAATTTTAGGGCTATTACCATAGGTAGTATCCTTTGGAAGATCATCAGGTCGGCATCCATCTGGGGATGTTCTTTATCTCCTTGCAAATGTCTTTTTTTTTCCACTCAAAAGACCATGATTTGGGGTTTTTTTTAATCGAGGAGTTGGGCATAGGCGTTACAGGGAATGACGTTAATTAGTTAATTAACGAAGGTGTTGTTGATTCTTTGAAATTCACTGACTGGGGTGTTCCATTAGTTAGCGCTGGCGTTTTCTCGCTCTCTCTGTTCTTTTCATCCAGTCCAAATCCAATCAGCAAACCATTTGTTGTATGTACTGTACATATGTGAATATGTGTATGTATGCATTTTTTTATCTTTTTGTCTTTTCTTGACTCATTAAGGGACTGTCTTGAAATGAATGATCTGGAATGAAATGAAATATGAATATGAAATTCAATGAATGATGCATTATTTCAATTCAGTATAGCATAGTACAGTACAATACGACACAATGATATACCATTAGTGGTTAATTAATTACAGTAATTAATCACTGGGAACAAGTATTAGAGAGACGGAATGATCTCATCTCTTCTCATCTTACCTAGGTGTGAGAGGTTATTCACTAACTAATAACATGTTTATTGAAGTTTGAATTTTCAAAACTACATACACACTGGGAATAATTGGCAAAGTACTGACGGAAAACAAAAAAAAAGAAACAAGATGAAGGACGAAAATGATGAGACGAGTAAAAAAAGAAGATTCATGCTAGGTACAGTACAAACAACCAATCAATACTCGGTACAGTAATTACTGTGTGGAATGAACAGGCAGCTCACAAGGAGGGGATAAAGAAAAAAAGAAAGATGGTATTTGAACTTGAACAGGATTATTCACACATGAGGTAAAAAGAAAAAAAAGAAGAGAGAAAGAGAAGAGATAAATGTCTGTGTGTTAGGTTGGTTGGTGATCATCACATCATGTTACTGATGATCATTGATCTTGGAGGAAGAGGATTATCCTTTCATCCATCCATCCTTCCTACCTAGACACTGTTAACAGGATTGGGTTGATATTGGGGTTGTGCTGTGTTCTGCTCTGCTCTGCTCTAACAGCAGTGCAAAACTCGACGATGAGAATTTTCGTGAAAAGACCCTTCATGGTTTCAAACTTGCTTTTTGGCAAGAATCCTACCCTAGGGTCATTTCTGCCTGCAACGTCCATCCCTCTGCCTCATCCTTCTCCGCTTGGCTTTTGCGCAGTTTAATCACTCTTGGCTCGTTTGTCGTAGATGTCGAGGAGCATCATCTCTGTCGTCCTTCATTCCGTTGTCTGACCATTCGTATCGTCTGGGCCAAGTGGCTTGTCAACCGAAGTAAGGCAATGATCAGGAACGCTCCCAGGACGACTGTCTGCGGAACGTATGTGACCGAGTCCTGAGCGTAATCCTGGACCGGTTGACGAGCGACCTCATGAGCCACAGGAGGAGGATGAGGAGGAGCGCTTGGCCCAAATGACACAGAAACCGAGAAAGAAAACGGAAGCAAGGTGCCGGACACATGGGTTGTGGACGACGAGAATGACGCGGTAAACGGGCCAAGCACAAAAGTCAAGACGGATAGGATGAGGAGAGGGACGGCTAGTCATAAAACAGAGCATGGTGATGAGGTTGTTGTCCTTTTTTGTTCGGCGAGAGAAAAACAATAGTCAGCGAGGGTGTAATACAGTTTGATCAGAAGAAAGTAGCGTTGCTTACCACTCCATGTTCTCGAGCTTCCTCACCCAGCGCGCAGTAATCTTCAGTCGTTCTCTCATGCTGGTTGTCGGCAAGAGTGCGTATTTCTCTTCCTCTGCGATGGGGAGGACGCTGGCGAACCAGTACGGAAATCGTGCTGGGTCTGTCGGTGGCTCTCCGTACGCCGCGAGCGCCTGTTGACGCAGCCAAGGGGCGCCTTCGGCTCGACGCTTCTCAACAAAGTCGAGACAGAGCTGCAATAGCTGCTGTGTAGACAAAGCTTCGAGTGGCATCTCTGATGATTCCCCATTCCCCTCTGATGAGGGGGTGTTGCTCGCCGCTGCGGCCATCTCTCGCGCTTCGAGGCTCTCCTCCTCTGCCAGAGAGATGTCGTCAATGCGCTCTGTTCTGGCAACATGATAACCGTCCAGAATACCCCAGTCCACGACTTTGAATCTGGTCGAGCCAATCGCAGTCAGGAGGCTTCGTCCGTCAGGAAAGAACTCGATGCGGTCAATCCTGAGCACGGTGCCATATTGCATAAACTGCGTCATTCCCAGCTCCCCCTGCGGTTGGCCGTTTCTATTGAAGGCGACCATGCCAAATTTTCGCCCACTATCGAGCGCTCGACGGATCATGAGACGGTATCGGGGTTCGAAGACGTGTAGAAACGTCGGCATGGAGGGGAAGGAGAGAGTGCAGACGAACAACGGAAGCAGTTCATTATCCCCGTGGCTATTCTCACTCTTCGCAGCTTCTCTCCGTGCGTGGATTTCGTCTGGATACAAGCTGTCGATCAAGCCAGCCAAGATCCTGTTCACGGGTTCAGATGGCGGACCTGGCGGGATGGACAGCTTTCTCCGACAGACCGGGCAGAGACTCGAATGATCCAAGACCCGAGCCAGACACTTTTGGCAAAACGTGTGCCCGCACGAAGAGGTCAGCGGATCTATCATCAGCCCATAGCACACCTGGCAATCGAGCTCGTTCCTCACGGCCTCTTTCAGCTGCTTCAGAACTGCCTCGTCGTGCCTGATGGACTCGGAGAGGCCCCCGGAGGGCTCGACATCTTCGTAAACGACGTCTTTGATATCGTATCGGAGGCCTCCCTCTTTCATCAGCTTGTACGTGCCCAAATAACGGCCATGTTGGATGATGGCTTTTCCGACTTGGGGCGTACTTGAATTGTCGGTCTCCTTCTCATTCTCGATGGCTAGAGTCCATCGAATCTGGAGCGGCGGCATATCATGGCCAACGCTATCACCCAATACTTTCTCAAAAGCATCGAGAACCTTGCTGACTACAACGTCGACACCGCAATCACTCATGGAATGTTCCGTCAGCAACCCGCCGTCATCTATATTGCCGCATCCTTTTCCCTTCCAGGGACAAGTGAACCCTTCCTCACGCCCTGCCTCTAAGGGATGAGAAACACCCACACGTTTGCTCAGAGGGGGCAGACATGACCGACACAGCGTGTTCCCACACGGGAGCCGGAGAGGCACGCGCAGCGGCTGTGAACAGCGCGGGCATTGGATTAGATGAATTACTGAGTAAGGGTCGACGGGAAATTCAACTTGCTCGGAAGAAGAGGAATGATTGCCCTGATCATCTCGCCCAGCAGGAGAGGGCTCGACTTCACGGCCATCCTCGGATTGAGTCGACATGGATGGAGATGGTGAAATGTGGACAGTTCAATTGCTACTGTCGCGAGCCACGAGAGGTGCAAAACGCGACGCTCAACTCCCGGACCAAATCCTGATCAAGAAATGGTTTTCAATGCATCGAAAAGTGAAACGATGATAGATAGGTAGAAAGGAGAAGCAGCACGAGGATATGATATCGACCGGCTTACGGCGATGACTACCCCCAATGATGGAATCCGAAGGAAGTTAAGTTACCGGATCTGCTGGCCGCGACTGTCATCATAAATCAGCGGCAGGACGACAGAGGCTCGGCGCTGAGTGGGCTGTGACTGCCCAAGATTTAGTCAGCCTTTTTCTACAGAGCACGCAGGAAGAGTCATGCAGTTGAACTAAGAGGATGCATCGCCAGGGCGATATCGCGGTAGATTGCCGGTAGCAGTGATTAGTCGCCTCCAGAGGCGTGATTGGTTGGCTGCCGGCAATGCCGTTCCCCGCTGCGGATTTCCTCCCGGGTTGACAGTTTACCCGCAGGCATAAAACAGTCTATGTCTGCAGAGAGAACGCTACAGCATGAAGAATCATATCCATACTGACTCAGAGAGAAGTGATCATCTCTGTGGTTTCCATAATCATGACATGACAAAGACATTGCACACAGCTCTCACCCTTAGAAAACAAAGGAACCATAGGCACACTAAGGCAGTCACAGCTAAGCCCATTTTTGTGCAGACAGATCAAGACACCATAACACCGAGCATACATGTAGATCCGTAAGATGCAATCATCACCTTTCCATTCCCTGCCACCAGGGGCATCGACCGTCCGATGCAGAAGAAATTCACAAAAAGCCCGTCACAACTTAGTGTCAGGCCATCTGAGCCAATCCATCATTGCCAACAGACATACCTCGGCTGAATGGCCAGATGGAAGATAGGAAGCAAAATCGAGGTAATAAGACCACATTTGGCGAAAAACGCAAGATCACAGGGTATATATGTCCAATACTAAGAGACGCCGTCCTAAAAGGGCATTTCAGGTGGAAATCCAGAAGTTTTTTTTATGCCAGAAACATAGGAAACTGATGCAACATGATCGTTTGGTCAAGTGCTGTCTGAATCGGAGCAAGAGTCCTCCTCAAGGACGACTCGTCTCATCACGCTCTTGTCAAACAGATCCAAGGCGAAGCGTCGAGCGGGCAGCCGGAAGTGTTGGCTCTCAAGAATGGTGAGCGTCTTCCGGAATAGGTCGACCTGGCGGAAATAATCGGGATGCTTCGCTTTGAGGCTGTAATGATCCGCTTTAGCACATATCCTACAAGGCAAACTGGTCATCTACGTTTGCATACCTATGAAGTTCCGATGCGGCTCTTTTGGACAAGACAGTGTTACCCATATCGGCTATCGACTTCAATATCTTTTGCTTAATAGGATCTGGATCAGAGGTCGCCGCTTTGAACTTCTCTCGAAAAGTCCGTTCGAGTTCATGATCGCGAACGTAGGGGGGGAAGGATAGCTAAATATTGTCAGTGCTTAGTAGACTCGATGTAGAAGGAAAAAAGACCCACAGTGAAGAGCTTGCTCAGGTCCCGAGGGAGACATAACCCCAGAGAGTCGCCTCTTTGGTCGACTACGGCGTCCCAACCGGCCTCGATCAGCATCTCAAGGCCATGCTGGCTGCGTGAAATCAGACCAAGAACGAAGAAAGCCGTGCCTCTCATCGTGATCACTTCAGCTTTCTCGGCAATTCTGACAATGTGCTGGACAATCTCGGTCTCCTCCAGAAAAGGAGCTCCCAATTCCATGGAGCCAACATTTCCCACTGCCCAGAGACAACCCTTGACTTTCAAAAGCGTTTCCGGGTCTTCTTCATCCAACCGGAATTCACGAATTGTGTTTGAGAATTCTTGAAAGTGGCCGGATTGCTCAAGAAGTTTGCAACCCTCGGCGGTGCGGGCAAGTTCCCTGTAGAAATGTGGTGGCACCACGCCAATATCCTGCAGTTCTACTATGTCTTCCGGAGCAAAACTGTTCCTACGAGGGTGATCCACATAGGCTCGAGACAGAGATGCCTCCACAAGGGCAACATAAGCATCATTTCTCCCTAGGAACCAGTCGTCCATCTCTTGCGTGATGTAGTCCAGCCCATCGAGATAATGGTATCCCACCGAGGTTGACAGAAACCGGAGGAGAAGAGGAGCGCCGATCTCGCCGAGGTGATCAAGGGATGGCCGGCATTTGACCACATATTCAAGACAGTCACGTTGATTGCACGCTTCCTCGAGGATCTTCACTGCAACTTCGCACACAGCCACGTCGGGATCATAAAGCTGGGTTACGAGCAGCTTCACCACCCAATCTACATTGCTAATTCCTGCGTTATTCGACGAAATATGGTTACCAACAGCATATTTTCGTAAAAGCTTCGTTGCGAAGAGGCGAATATCTTTGGGTCCAGCAGTGAGGGCTTTGGACAAGAGGACTCTCAGGTGGCTCTCGAGACTAAAGTCCAAGTTCCCGAGAAGGGCCTGCACTAGGTCGCTTCGATCGTTGAGTTCGATGATGTGGTAGAACATATTGTGCATATGCCATCTTTCCATCATGGAAAGTCCATTGGGATCGCCGCTCAGAACACCCAGCAGAGCAAAATAGCCACCACTTAGCGTGTTGGCCATCTGCTCGCGGGAGAACAGGGGGGAGGAAGAAGTGAGCCCACTCATCCGGTCCACTTGAGCGAGACACTCGGCAATTTGCCTAAGCAATTTGTTGTCGGCGAGGTATTTTGTGCCTTCAGGGCTCTGCATCAATGTACGCAGCAGAGCACACCCAGTTCGCACGTAGCGCTGGTTCGGTTTGGTGTTGGGAATCATGGAAAACCTGTACTTGAAGGGTCTGTAGAATGCGAAGAGGCGCTTCATGAACTTTGATCCCTTGATGGCTTCTTCCAATCTTTTCGGATTCGTTAGAGGACCTTCGATGATCTGGAGGATCAAGTCCCATTTCCACTTGACGTAATTGACAGTGTTCAGCACGTGCGTTTCCAGAACGAGATTTCTGAACTGTGTCTCATCCATGGCGGGGTTCAGTCGGTTCCTTGCTGGTTCTCCAGATAACAACGACGCAGATATATCTTCATCGACAACCGAGTATCTACCTGGTGCATTTGAAAAACCGCCAGACCTGGCCAGGATCCGATTGATGCTTTCGATCTGATAGATCGTCGATGTAGAGATTTCATGGTTGTCCGCGTCAAACCTGATGGCCGGTGGAAGTAAGTCTGGAAGCACCTGAAGATTGGCGCTGATAGACCGGGGAAGTGAATGTTGGGCTAGCTTCAGTACTTCTGTCAGGAGCAAAGTAGCTTTTCGCTTCAGAGACATATTGGACTCCACTTCAATGAGGTCGGAGAGAGCCTAGAGTATGATTAGTCTGGATTATGGCAAAGGAGAGCGGCCTGCAGCAATACCTTGACTAGTCCCGCCTCGAGCAACGTCGCCAATACCAGGGCAGAGAAATGGGCTGTCAGGTCGAATCGGTTTTTGTCGTTCTCTGAGAGAAAACGCAACTGCTTAGTATCCGACTCGGAACGGAGATTCGTAACGCGACCGTAAGTTGTAAGCCGCCTGCCAGCGAGAAAAGACGACGACCATGACGGTGGTTTTATGCGAAGCGCATCGAACAGAAGCTCCAAGATCAGATCCCGTGCTTGTGAATCAGGATAGTTGAGCGACTCAAGGAGAGACTGGAGAGGCTTTGCTTTATTTCTAGCTAGAATCAGCAGTCCTGGCCATGTCTTCAACATTGCCGAGATCGCTTTTGCCGAGCACTTTAGTCGCCCAGTTTGGATTGTGTCCGAGAAAGAGTCGGTAAACGGAGTGAGAACGGCTTCTAATTCACGACCACCTTGCAAATACTTCCGTCGGTGCGGTGAATCCATGATGTGTAGAAAGCTGTTCATCAAACTCTCCGACGCGCCAAAGGTCCCCTCCGCCAGAGCGTCGTGCAAGGCACCGATGCCTCCGGCGTGGGCAAGTAAGGACGGGTCTTTGACCAAGATTTCCGCAAGGGTCATGATGGATATGTTCTTCAAGCGATCCTCCTGATGCTCAGCCACGGACACTATGGCCCGAACTACAGCACGGGAAATCTCATAAACTCCATCTTTGACATCCAAGAAGGCTCTGATGAACTTGAGAGCTTGCTCGCGCTCTATGCTAGCTTTGCTCTCCTTTACCAGGGATAGAATCACTAGCTCATCGGTATGCAGTGACCGGATGATCTGAATGGAAGCTCGATCGGCGATAGCATAGCGGGTCAAACGGTATCCAGCCGCGACGACCTCCTTGCTATCACTCAAGAGCATCATTTGGACACGTTGGCCGAAAACAGACCACTCCAGATCATACTTTAACGTTGGATGCCGTTTGAACAATTCGACCAAGCTATTTGCCCGTTCGACATAGTAGTCCGGCGCCATTCCTTCAACCTCCAGAGCCTGAAGGGTTTCCGCAAGGACGTAGGTTGGCGACTCTGTTTCACCGTCTCCATCCTCCAGATCACCGTCAACAGAATTAGTTGCACGCGATGCAGATCGCATAGGACTGTTCCGGAACAGAGCAGAAAGGCGACTTCGCGGAGGCGTTGATGGGGCTTGAGCACGGAGTATTTCTTCTTCCAGCTCATGATGGAGCTCTGCCAGTTTGCGGTTGGACGAGCTCAACTCGGACTCCACTCTCAGCCTCTGCTCCTTTGTTTGCTTTGGATTTTTGGCCAGCAAAGCCTCCAACATATTCTCGGTTCCATCTCTGATCTTCAATTCCTTTGCAATCTTGTCTCGGATGGCCGCCTGGCGCTGCTCGGTGGTGCTGACGAGTTCGTCCTCATCAATAGCATTCCCTGCTGCCCTGGAGTACATCGCATCTGGCCGGGGTGTTACACTCCTGGAATTGGTCACGCTCTTCAATTCAGAACTGAAGCTACCCGGGCCCTGGGCAGATGCGCCTCGAGCACCAATGGAGGCGCTCCCCCCGGAAGCTGAGCGGCCATTGCGTGTTGATCGAGATATAGAATCATTCCAGCTCCCCGGTCCAGAATGCTCCTCCTGACTCCTCGAGAACGGCTTCCCATCACCGAAAGCACGGTGCTGAGTCGGTGTTGCCGAGGTCCCAGAATTAGACCCAGACGCCATGAATCTCCTCCATGTAGCAGCCGAAGCACAGATATCACCTGTCGGAAACGGAACAAGCAGCGAAGGATTTCATTGAGTCAAGAGGAGGTAAATCGGGCAGAAAGATGCTCCAGAGAAGACGCGTCAGAAGGTATGGTTCCAGAATCGGACTGGCATTAGCAGTGCTGGGTTCGCTGTTGGGCTTCGCGATCCTGGTGTGAAGATAGCGGTTCTGCAAGTCGACGAGACAGTTGCGCTGTGAGATTTAAGAAACCTTTTGTTAAGAGGGAGTAACAATAGCAATACCCTAGAGCAGAGCGATCGCAGCGAAGGTGCACATTGGTGATTGGAGTGACGGCCAAATCAGAAGCGAGCAGCCCACCGTCCCTCCTGCTGGTGTCCCGCTGTTGTTCCTTCCCCATGATACGCTTCTTGGCACGCGGGCTGCTGATCACGCCAATTGCTGCCTGAGGCATGAATAGTGCACGTGATCTGAAAGGATGCTGACATCCCCAGTGGCCTGTGACCAACAACAGTAAAATGCTCACTTCTGAGAACCTTGTGCATTACTGGAGGTGTCAACTTGTATACTTCTTTGCAGTTAAATCAGGCTGAATTCAAACGCATTCAATGCTCTCACCCAACTAAAAATATAGCGGTGAGGATTTTGACTTTTGACCAATGATACCCTATTGCGAAGACGCAAATTCGAGCATTTTACTATCAGCTAAGATCTGAGATCAAACTGATACCTTCTCTTTACTCCGGCATCTAGCTGCTTTTGGATTTTGGTTCTCTGGAATACCAATTTCGAAGCCACCCAGTAGTAACATACGACAACACTGTTTTTGTTGCCTTTCATTGCAAGTAAGTAATCAATTACGACGTTGGCATTCAACTATGTAATAGGGTGACTGCTGAGCACAGTATTCTTCAGACTATCGACATCTAATAATAACCTAAGATATGGTCTTCTACGATAGCAAAATGAAATTGGTAAAAGAAAAGACAAACTCTGCGAAAATTCGATCCAATGACAGCTGGAAGGGTCAATCGGCGCCGGAGTCCGAAGTATCTCCGCATACGCAACATCATACGATGATGAAATGAAATATTGTCAAAGCACGATGTTGCTGAATAACGTTTATTACTAGTTTGGACTGAGCGACGGTGCCAGCCGGCTGCTCGGCGGGCGCCAACCACAGCGGTGCAGATCGCTGGGCAGGCCAATGCCCCGGGCTTCGGAGCCGGCCGATGGCTATCGCTATCTAATCCTAGCTATTAATACCCGCCCAAGCTTGCATGCATCACATCGCAGGACCAGAGCTTGGTCGCATGAATCTTTCGATATTACTCCTCTAAAACGGATCCACGATTCTTGTGTTACTTATATAGGTCCTCCTATTAGGTAGGGTGTGTCCCACCAGCTTCTGTCCCCGGCGTCGCGCACTGGGTGAGCTGACAACCCGCTGCGATAAGACGTCTATATAAGCACCTCACCCCCTCATTCGCATTGATCTCCAGAAACATTGTACTGAGACATTGGATCGCTAACAATTTGCTCAATTCTTTGAACATTTTAGAATCATCTAGTATTTGTCCCTTTTTTTACGATTTCCTAGCCAGAGGCCAAGTCTTATCGGCGTTATGACTTCGAAGCTTGCTGCTGCCCGCTATGGCAAGGACAATGTCCGGGTCTACAAGGTCCACCGGGACCAGAAGACTGGGGTCCAAACGGTTGTGGAGATGACTATTTGCGTGCTCCTGGAGGGAGAAATTGATGTTTCGTAAGGACTTGCTTTGCACCCCTTTCCTGACAACGGCTCACGTTTCGTAGCTACACCAAGGCCGATAACAGCGTCGTCGTCGCCACAGATTCAATGAAGAACACCATCTTTATCCTCGCCAAGCAGCACCCGGTCACCCCTCCCGAGCTTTTCGGGTCCATTATCGGCACTCACTTCATTGAGACCTATAAACACATCCATGTTGCCCACGTGAACATCATCACCCACCGATGGACACGGATGACTATTGACGGCAAACCGCATCCGCACTCGTTCCTGAGAGATGGAGCGGAAACCCGAAATGTGCAGGTCGATGTGACTGAGGGCAAGGGCATCGAGATTGCGTCGAGCATCTCCGGCCTCCACGTTCTGAAGAGTACTGGTTCCGAATTCTGGGGCTTTATTCGCGACGAGTACACCACCTTGCCGGAGACTCGGGACCGCATCCTGAGTACCGAGGTGGATGCCACGTGGAAGTGGAAGAAATTCGACAGCCTCCAGGCGGTCAAAGCAGACATCCCGAAATTCGACAGGGCTTGGAGTCTCGCGCGGGAAATCACGCTCAAGACGTTCGCTGAAGAGGTCAGCGCCAGCGTGCAGGCTACGATGTATAAGATGGCCGAGAAGATTATCGCGGCCGTCCCTGATGTTGAGACGGTCGACTACTCCTTGCCGAACAAGCACTACTTTGAAGTTGGTGAGTTTGAAAAAGCTACCGTATCTTGTTGTTAATGACGATGAGGACTGTTGCTGACCGAAGCGCCTCGGCACAGATCTCAGTTGGCACAAGGGCATCAAGAACACCGGCAAGGATGCTGAAGTTTACGCCCCTCAGTCCGGCCCTAATGGCCTGATCAAGTGCACCGTATCGCGCTCCGTCAGCGCCAAATTATAAGACTACTGTAGTTGTCTCGAATAGCCGCATGATGTTCCTTTCTTTACGAGAATGTTGCGTGTAGTGGTGTTAATTATATATAGGGTTTATCTATTATAAATGAGGGATCGTTTTCTTTATCAGTTTGACTTTCACGGTTCCATTTGTAATATACAGTATGGGACTCGAGCAGGAGAGCGAATCAAGTACTTTCCCAAACGTCAAGTCTCAGACAGACACAATAGTGCGGCGGAATAGATCGAAACATTGACAATGTTACATAAATAAACAAAAAAAAGCGTTATCCCAAGACTCCACCCATGCGCTTTTGAAAAGCTACACAAAAGGAAAAAGAATAGGAAGATAGCGGCAGCAAAGGATATCGTTGAAGCTGCCAGATGGGAAAGAAAATGTGTTCTTCAAGGGCTCTTATCCCGACGCTCTTGCTTTCTTCAGCGTCTCCTGAACCTCTGGCAAGTTTCCTATGCCGGACTGGTTGCCAAACTTGATAATGTTCTCCTTGTACGGATGGTTGAGACCTTCGAACGCTGCAAGACAGAAAAAAAATGATCAGCATGGGCAGGCAAGCACGGAATCCATTCAATGGGGGAGAACAAAACTCACTCTTTAGTCTTGCCAATCTCTTCTCTCGCAGCCTGTTCTTTGGCAACATCCCTCTCACTGCTCTGCGCAAGACTTCCCCACCACCCCATTTCTCGAACATCTTGTCCATGGTCATGCTCTTCAGACTGCCTGGACGCGTCGTGTGGGTGTAGTACTTCTTCTGGAACCGCTTCTTTCCCGTCGTGCGGAGATCCTTGCAGCCGACAGCGACGACATAATCACCGCAGTCCGTCGAGGGGTCATAGATAGGCTTGTGCTTGCCCATTAAGAAGACTGCAATCCTGGAGGCAATCCGGCCAAGGGACCGGGGGTCGGAACCGACATCAATGTAGTGCCATACCCGGGAGTAGGCGAGACGAGTCTAAAAAAAATATCAGTAAAGGTCAGAGCCTGGGTCATCATCAATCGGCAACGGAGGTGAGGTATAAAGCAATCAATACCTTTCCGACTGTTTGCGACATGGCTGCCAATTGACCGGAGTCTGTAAATGAAAGCCAGCCGTGTATAGGGTTTTTGAAAAAAAGTTTGGATGGAAATAGCCACCCCTTAGTCGTATGAGTGACAATCAATGGGGCCTGGAGACTCCCTTGCTGACGCCGAGCTCGTCTTCTCCGAACTCTTGCTCGTTGAGGTCTCGGGAGGTTCGACGTCCATTTCGGCGGAGCTATCACGTGACGCATCACCATTCCGCACAAACCCTAGCTGGAACTAGCGCACCACACTAAGCGAAAGCCCGCACACCCGCGAGGTCTTTGGATTTTATCACCTTGATCGAGAAGATCTCCGACGACGACACGACACACTCTTCGACACCGGCAAAGCCATCCTACCCACCATGGCTTCCATCCCGAGTGTGCAATGCTTCGGCAAGAAGAAGACTGGTGAGTGGTCCATCCTGGGGCGGTTTTTCATGATGGGATTGACGGGCTGACCTTTGTATTTTCGCAATTATTAGCTACGGCTGTCGCCCACTGCAAGGTACGAATTTATATGCCCTGATCGAAATTGAAACTCGATGAACATACTAGTCGAAGTTTTGTCGATTTCAATATTCTCTATATCGCAATTTGGAGGAAGACGGTTACTGAAATTGGAGAACAGCAAGGCAGGGGCCTGCTTAAGATCAACGGCCAGCCGATCACCCTAGTCAAACCCGAGATCCTGCGCTTCAAGGTACGACTTTTTTTGTGTCTCCGCTGCGCGTTGGAATGGCCTCTTGCGGAGGGATAATGTCCATTTTGTTTTTTTTTTCTCGGCGGCGCATTCTGATCTGTTTTCGCAAACCTAGGTCTATGAGCCTCTCCTGATTGTCGGCCTCGACAAGTTCGCCGGTGTCGACATTCGTGTCCGTGTCTCCGGAGGTGGTCACGTCTCTCAGATCTACGCCATCCGTCAGGCCATCGCCAAGTCCATCGTCGCCTACTACCAGAAGTACGTCGATGAGCACTCCAAGAACCAGCTGAAGCAGGCTTTCATCCAGTACGACCGCACATTACTCGTCGCCGACCCCAGACGGGCCGAGCCGAAGAAGTTCGGTGGTCGTGGTGCCCGCGCCCGCTACCAGAAATCCTACCGTTAATTTTGCGGCTTTTTGGCGTCTGGAGACGACGGTGTGGTGGGCTGTTCTGGGAAAGATGGAGAACCGCGTGGTTGTGAAGGTGGCGGTTATGTGGGATACTGGCTCTTAGTTTGTGTTTGTTTCACCGGGTGGCAGACTAGGCCAGTTTCTTGTTTAAAGAGTATCAGATTCCTTTGTTCGGGAAAAAGAAACCCGGGATATTATGCCCTTGTTTATGTGGGTTCAGGCAAGGTCTCTGGACGAATGGCATTGTTATATCAAAAAAAAATGATATCATACGATTTACCACTTTAAAACGGCCCCCTCAAAATTGGTTTGATATTATAGATTCTTGCATTTCGTTAATGGTGGACCATGATGTGGATAATGACAAAAGCTCTTTTAAAGCTTAAGTTATTATTGCACATGAGTGTCACTGTCAGCCATAGTCATATCTACATCGGCCTCTGGAGCGGCATCTCTTTCGCCGGCACCGCTTTCGCCCAAGTCCACGACCACCGGCGCATACTCGCCCGTCTCATCATCTGCGTCATCGAGTTCCATCTCGACCTGTTCCCCATCCTCGAGTTGCAGCATTCCCCGGCGCATGTAGGCTTCTTTGCGCAGCTCCCATTTAAATTCCTTTTTCACCCACTTCTCTAATGCGTCCATTTCGGCTTGAACGATGGACCCCGTGACCCCTTCCAGGACTTCTTGCATGGACCTCCGAAACCCCATCAGCAGCTTTTGGAGAAAGGCCCCACCGTAGTCCCCATCCATCTCGAAGAGGCCGCCTTCGACAACATCGCAATGCTTTAATTGTAACAGGAGCAGCCGCAGCACATCTCTGAAAAATGTCTCGCGAGTCCTGATCGCCGTGCGACACGTCAAGATGAGATTCAAGAGTCGCTTCCACTGCTGCAGGCATGAGTAGTTCATTAGCGTCAGCACCATCAAGAAAGTGAACTGTAGTTCCCCTAAGATCTGTCTTTCCCCAATGCGTTCGTCCGAGGACGGCGCGGAATATCGCCTAATGAGATCTCCCAACGCCCATGACCGGTCCTGCGCGGCCTCTGTCCTTTCTCGTCCAATCGCTCCCTCGCGCCATGTCCGCTTGAGGTCGACAGGCAGGAATCGCAATTCCTTTTCCTGTTCACCGGCGACTCCGCCCCTTGTAAACTTCTCTGCTGAGATCCCCGGAATCCGATCCGCATCTTGGGGAGCCGTGCTGGCAGAGGTAACCGTCCAACTGGGGCGGCCATCGATATCAAGGTCTGGGTCGTCCAACACCCGCGAGAGTAGCCGCGGCGACAACCGATCGGTCAATCCAGACCACGCCTTCCTTCCTTCCTCTTCGCATTTCTCTTCTTCATGGGCCTTTTTAGTGTCGTTTTGTTTGTCGGAGGAGTCCGAGGACGGTAATCGAGTCCGATACTTGAAGAGTTTCCCACTCTGCCATGTGGCACCCAAATTGGCCTTGAGGCGCATCACTTCCTGCCTATCATCATCCGTCTCTCCTGTCATCGGGACCAAAGCTTCGATATTCTGATCCCATTTCCAGATGCGAATCTCCGACTGCATGTTGTCATCACGCCGCGCCTGGACGACGCGGCCGTCCTCGTGCCCCGCAACATCATCAACGGCAGAAATGTCGCCAACGTAGAACCATGCGCCACATCGCAGTGAGAAGCTCTCTGTCGTTCCGGTGTAGAGAAAATGCCAACCTTCCGGGAGGTCTCGTATTCCATGGAAATTCTCCGTCGAGGTGAAGGAGATTAAGTCGATGCCAACGAGGGTCTTCGCGGGGAGGCGGGGCACCAGCAGCGTTGGCGTCGGTGATAATTGTGATTGTTGAGCCATATTAGTACCTGATTCCTTTTTCTCCGAATTGTCGGAATACGAAAACTCTGTAGCGACTGTTTATTCTGTCGTCAATTAGCATTTGGAGGAGAAAGCAAAGGCCAAGGCGCGGTTTCCAGTCTCCGATGTTTTCTGCAGGCGGGAGTAAGGTCTGGTCCCGGACCTTGTGGTGTGGAGTAAGTCACGAAGTCAGAGGCGCTTAACCTCAAATATGAAATTTATTTAATACCTCCAGAGGATCATATCCTCTTCGAACGCATCAGGCCGATATCAAAGTGGTGTATGGAAGAAACGATATTCATTCTGGTTGGTCCTGCAGTCTACAGCTCGGTTCCGCGGTCGCGTCATACGTCACCAGTCCTCTTCTGCCTATCGAAAATTATAGAACCCCCTTCCTCCATTACTTGCAATTATGACCTTCATTGAAATAATCTTCCCAAAATTCTAAGGAATTTGGCCAATAGATTTATCAAGGAATACTTGACAACAAGACGGCGTCAGTTGAGATACGTCATTTATTCATTCGCTAGCTGGTATACATAACGTGCTACTAGCAAGCGCGGTTTTCCCAACAAAGAATATAAACTTTTTTTTGTCATAAATGAAATGTGAAGACCAGGCGAAAATGCCGTTCTTCGCGATTATTCCATCCACAATTGCGAGCAGATAAGCCCGCAGGTATCGTCCACTCCGCCCACGCCCAGGCCGTAATAGATCCGAAGCGCAATTTGGAGGATAACGTCCTGCACATGTCTACAGACGACGACCACGGCGACCACCCTTGCGACGGGTCGAGTCGTGGGGCGTAGGAGTCACATCCTCAATGCGGCCAATCTTCATGCCGGAACGGGCCAGGGCACGGAGAGCCGACTGAGCACCCGGACCAGGAGTCTTGGTTCCGTTACCTGATGTGATGTCAGGTACAGTCTAGAAAGACAGAAATCAGCGCAATAGATACATACCACCAGTGGCACGGATCTTGATGTGGAGGGCGTTGATGCCCAGCTCCTTGCAGCGCGCAGCAACATCCTGGGCAGCCAACATCGCAGCATAAGGAGAGGACTCGTCACGGTCAGCCTTGACCTTCATACCACCAGTGACACGGCAGATAGTTTCGCGACCGCTGTAATCACCCAGGATATTAGCCTCTGCATGTCGCATTTTCTCTTGTGGTTCCGCAGGACACCGAAGTCGATCTCAAATCCCAGCGAAGCCCAGGACAGATATCGAGCCGCAAACAGGATAATGAGAGGAGAGAGACGAACCTGAGATCGGTGACGTGCACGAAGGTGTCATTGAAGGAGGCAAAGATACGGGCGACACCGAAGACGAGCTTGCCTGTAAACTGGTCAATTAGAAAGGTAACGCGACGCTGTTTCGTGCGGGACAAAAGGCGTACCTTCTCCGCCCAGAGGGCCGAGAGAGACGTTCTCCTGGGCGGGACCGGTAGTCTTCTTCTTGGGAGGCATTGTGATGGTGGTGGACTGCGATTGTGGTGGAATACGGGAGGGAGAAAGAGAAGCACTCCTACGAGGCCTGGAAAAGTGTAGACATAAAAATTGACGGTGTGCCCTAGAATGCCCCGCGAAAGCGCTGATTGGCTGCCGGTGCTGTGTGGGAAAGCGCACCGCAAGCGAGCGTCCCGTCGGCGTGGTCGGCGTTAAGTCGGCCCGCTAAGCGACGGTTCGAACGAGATTTCAGCTGACAGCTCGCCCCTCCTTTTATTTTCATTCATCCTGAAGCTGACTGCGTAACTCTGCTGAGCAGAGTTTTCTTCGGAAGTTTTATAGCTCTCAGATCAAACCATCCATGCTTGTATCTCCCGAGAGATTATTCATCTGAAGCAGAAAGGGTTGCACCCGTCAGCTCTGCCGCCTCTCTGTTGCTGTATATTTCTAGCTATATTTTCAAGTCTTTTCGAGGCACGGTGCCTCATCTACAAAGCGATTGACCAAAATGGTTCTCACAAAGGAAAATGCTTCCATTGGAATTATTGGAATGGGTGATATGGGCAGGATGTATGCCCAGCTACTGAGCAAAGCGGGATGGAGGTAATCATTGCTTGCCCTTGTCTAAGTTGTAATCACTCGAAAGCAGTGATTTGTTCTTCTGGTGAGTCACAGACTTTTCTTTACCTTATCTGTGCCTTTTATGATGACTAGAGTGCATTTGACTCGAGCATGATCTGACGGCGACTGCCTCGCCATTCTGGCGGTGGCATCGTCGTCAGACTGTCGCTGATGAAAGTCATACGCTACCTTATCTTTTATTCTATCTGAAACGTTTATTACGTCTATTACATTTGTTATACGATTCTTCATTGTTTCCTCTATCACAAGAGTACACTGCTAACTGGTGTTTCTTCAGGTTTATTATTTTGCGATAGCCACATAGTCTAGAGCTAATAGTCGATTGGTCTCGTTAAGGGTAAACGCTTGTGACAAACCGGAAAATTTCAACTCCCTCAAGGAAGAATTTGCATCGCATGTATGTTCTTTGCCGACTTCTCTGTAACCGGTAAGCTTATTAGGCGTAGCAAGGTATCACAATTCTGCCGAATGGACATCTGGTCTCGCGGATTAGCGACTACATCATCTACAGCGTAGAGGCCGCATTCATCGACAAGATAGTCGCGGAATATGGGCCGTGTATGTCATCACCTAGTGAGCACCCTTAACCTCTGGCGTGTCTGACCTCCTGTAAAGCAACCAAGGTCGGTGCGATAGTCGGCGGTCAGACATCCTGCAAAGCCCCAGAGCTGGCTGCATTCGATAAGTACCTGCCTCCGGATGTAGAGATAATTTCTTGCCATTCACTGCACGGTCCCAAAGTCAATCCGAAGGGCCAACCTTTGGTATGGCTTGCCACCGCGTATCCATCCGAGTCTCGACTTTATAATAACATTGAGCTCCAGGTCCTGATTCAGCATCGAGCTTCAGATGAGAGTCTGAGGTTCGTGGAGGAAGTCTTTTCCTCCTTCGGCTCGAAGTATGTATATCTCAGTGGTGAAATGCACGACCGGATTACCGCAGATACACAAGCCGTCACACACGCTGCATTCCTCAGTATGGGCACCGCATGGCAGGCCAACAATCAGTTTCCTTGGGAAATCCCCCGTTGGGTGGGAGGTATTGAAAACGTGAAGATTAATATCACGTTGCGGATTTATGCGAACAAATGGCACGTCTATGCCGGCCTGGCGATTCTGAACCCATCTGCAAAAGAGCAGATTAGGCAATACGCTCAATCAGTGACGGAGCTCTACAAACTGATGATCGAAGGCCGCAGAGAAGAGCTAAAGCGAAGGGTCAAGGCTGCAGGCGCTGCTGTCTTCAGATCTGACACCGCGGGACAAGATCTGCTTTTGAAAGACGAGGTGCTGGACAGATTCTCTCTGTCTAATTGCTCTCGAGAGGAAGCGCCTCCTAACAGTCATCTCAGTCTGCTGGCAATCGTTGATTGCTGGTCCCAACTTGGCATCGTCCCGTACGATCATATGATCTGTTCGACTCCTGTAAGTACTTCATCCCCTCTGCGAGTCTTCAGCTTCTGTGTTCTGTCGTGGTCATGAAGGATGGCCGCTTACCCCGCCTGACCAAGCTTTTTCGAATCTGGCTGGGAGTGACGGAGTATCTCTTCCGCAACCCTACTTTGCTCGAGGAGGCATTAGATACCGCTATCGATGACCACACTTTTCGCTCCGACGATCTTGAATTCACATTTGCAGCACGGGTAAGTGTTCGATAATCATTTTTTCCCGGTATCTGTATTGGGTTTAGTGTTTGGTTCCCCATTTATTATTATTGGGTTGGAGATCATTAGCAGTACGGAGTCTTATTCTACGTCGGGAACAGTCCCCGCGACTCCGCGTGTCTACGCTGGGGAACGCCAATCTGGCTGAATTGGATTTACGTTGTTCCAGCAGACCCTTAGCTCCGCGGTGGTTGACCTATGTTTGCAGGCCTGGTCAGATTGCGTGTCCTTCGGGGATTTCGAATCTTATCGCGACCGTTTCGAGCGCATCCAGCGCTACTTTGCGCCACGATTCCCCGAAGCAGTTAGAATTGGAAACGAGATGATGAAGACCATTCTTGAGAAAACGGGGTCATCGTAACCGACAACGCTGGCTATATATTGTCACGGTTCCATACGGCGGTTCACGTGACGGAAAAACTAAATTTAAAGTGAATTAACGAAAAAGGGAAAGGAAAGAAGGTTCATTTTTATTCCCCGATACTCAAATTCATTCACGCGTCAGCAACTCCCAGGAGATGAAACCCCCACGAATCTTCAAGGGCTAGGAGCGGAATAATACGCCCTGGGGCTGTAACCTGGCCCGTGCGCCCAACGGCGATCCCTCTGCTTTGTCCCGTACGAGCACCGAGTGGCCAGGCCCAAGATCTGCTTCAGCCATCAGCCCTCGGGAGGATCAATGATCGTCGCAACGTGTGGATGTCGTGGCACATGCTCCGTACTCTGACTTGCATTGTATTATTCGTACTCCGGTGTCAACAAAGATCGTCGCATGATTGGACGATGCTCACAGGACAACATCCGTCGGTTGTAGTGACAGAACGCTGAAGTTGTGTTTTTTCTTTCCCGCTATTTGTGGGTCTTCATGGATTTCATTGAAGAGTCGGATTCCAAAGTTGATCCGGGCTAAAAGGATGTCGACCGCAGACGTTACATGAGCTTGGTACACCATACTCGGTACCGCTGTGGTGCCGTTGTTGGATCGGATGATGCAATTCAGTCTCTTGGCTACATTAATACCGGGTATTATATATATCAATATGCATGCAGTCTGCGACTTTCTTATCTCGATCCTGGTCACCATTGCTGCATTAGCTCCCACACAGTCTGTCCTTCCATCAACATCAGGAAAGGATATGGATGGATGTCCACAAGTATACACTTGTACAATTCACCCTCCACGGACTATGTCTTTCACAGGCCATCTTTCACCTAATAAGAGATGAAATTCAATACTCCTTATAAAGATAGGCGATCCATACCACACGGAATGCTTGTTAATAGTTCTTACAGTCTTCTCGGGGAACCATTTTCCCCCCTGGGGGGCGAAAACGAAAAAGGAAAGACGAGACCACTGGGTAATTAACGGGATTCGGTAGAATGTGGACTTCGGGTACGACTGTTTGGGGTCCTTGCGCTGATCTCGCAGCAAACCCTGACCTAGACAGCCGCCACTGCGAGTAAATACCTGTCTGCAGGATTCGCGCCGCGGATTGTCGCAAGAACAACTGCCTTTGTCGTAACACCGATTGGCGTGTACAACCTAGGGTTTGCAAGTGATCTGTTTCCAATTAGCGATCTCATTTTGGCCTCTCCGACAATACGCCAGGCCCTACTGAGGCTTACTTACAATACCTGCCTTCTGAAAGGCTTGAGCTTCGAGGCAGCGACCAGAGCGATGGACTCGGATTATGGCCCTCCACGCCGAGCAGCTTTGTCCCCATCATTGGTTGTGTATCTAACCTGAATGGATGGAGACGAGATTTTTCCCCTTAAGCTCTCGCCCATTGCTGGGCTGTCATCTGTGCTGGCGTGTCCGTGCTGTCAAACTGTGGTGCAGATGCAACCTCGGCGGGATGCGCCAATCTTCCTGTAACGTCTTTATCTAGCATCTACTCTGTAGCGAGTCTTATTCCGATGATTATGTCTTTTTTAAGGTGATTGCACGAAGCGGCTTCGTCATTTTTGGCAAGATGTGGGTGACCCATTGTGAATATAAGCTTCGTCATATCTGCCTTAAGATAGGGCAGGGTGCCATATTATTAAATGCTAGATCATTCACTGGACCACTTCTTCACTGGGTGATCAGTTGATTGCTCGTGTGGACTTTTCATCCTTCCTCTCCTCTCTCAACTACTGACTCCCTCTCTCAACCATTGACCCCATTGGAACGGCCAGATTCTCTGGTTCCAGTCATCATGAGGGTGTCGTATTCGTCTATCGCAGCAGCTGCTGTGGCAGCGTTCCGTGAGTATTTCTACTATATCTGTCCTTATGGAGCTGGACTGACGGTGGCTGGTCGTGTCTAGTGCCTTCTGCCCTTGGCCAGATTGTCCAGTACACTCCTGCAGGTGTGGATGGGATCTCTTTCAGCGTCAATGCTCCGGCCCAGACGGTGCAGTCTGGTTCAGGGCCCGTTTACCTTCAAATCAAAGGCCCCAGCAATCTGCAGTGGCTTGCGGTGGCTGAGGGTTCTCGGATGTTAGACGCGAACATGTTCGTCATCTACGCGGCTTCTAACAATAACATCACGCTCTCTCCTCGTCTGGGCGCAGGCCACAAAGAACCGCTCTTCAATCCAGCTGTCCAGGTCTCATTGCTTGATGGTAGCGGCATCAGCAACGGCGTTATGACGGCGAATATCCGGTGTGACAGCTGTCTGTCTTGGGCCGGCGGCAGTGAGAATGTGAAGAGTGCATCTGCTCCCTTCATCTGGGCGGTTCGACATGGAGAGCCCCTGGAGTCCACCGATGTCACCGAAGGTATCCACATCCATGACAAATTTGGGGGATTTACAGTCGACTTTGCGAAAGCAACAGGCGGGAACACAGACAATCCTTTTTCAGACTCCTCCCTCTCTGCCTCCGCAGCGAAAGCCGCGGCCCAGAAGAGTTCCGGTCACCAGATGCGGACAGCTCACGCCATCATCCTGTCCATCGTCTTCGTGTTGCTCTTCCCGAGCTTCGCGTTGACTCTCCATCTGTTTCCATCGTCCAAGACGGTTCCATACATCCATGCTCCTCTTCAGCTCTTTGCGCTCGCTGCGGCCATCGTTGGCTTCGGACTCGGAATCGCGATGGTGGTCAACTCAGGGCATGTTTCAGGTTATCATCAGATCATTGGAATCGTGGACATCGCAGCATTGGTCCTCTTCCAGCCCATCATGGGTCTTTTGCAGCACTTGCACTATCGAAAGCACGGCAATAAAAGCATATTTGCCTACATCCACCGCTGGTTGGGTCGCTTCCTCGTCATTCTCGGTATCATTAATGGTGGATTGGGCTTCAAATACGCTGGGATTGGAAAGGGAGCTCCTCGCGGTGCGGTTATTGCATATGGAGTGATCGCCGGGGTTATGGGCGTGGGCTACATCTTTCTCATTGTCCATTCGACCTTGAGAGCCAGACGTAGCAAGGACAGCAGTGAGAAATGAAACAAGAGCGAGCCAACCTTGCAGTACGACCTCAGATGTTTTAATAAAACCCAACGAAGACTGTGACTGCATCTTGGGTCGATGTTGATGGCTGGACGTCTATGATGCCGATGATGACACGATGCTCTTTGTTTTTTTTCCCCCTCGTCCTCTGCATCTTCTTTCGATAACTCTCTAGCATGAATGAATTGGCGATTCACTGTTCTCTTTGATGCAAGTGTAATTTTTTTTAATATGGGGCTTTGATATTCATATCAAGGCAACAACACCGCCATGACTAGCGAATTCCACGAGATAGAAATCAATAAATCAGATGACATGAGGTTTATGGTCCCCTTTTTATCCGGAATTATCTTAGATTGGTGCGCTCCTCTTCAGTTCAGTTCGTCTTCGATCCAAACGCGGCCAAGTACTCCGTAGCTAAGAAGCTTCCCAGGATCCCCTGTCTGTAGATAAATGGCTGGCTGCATCGCCTCGTTATCTCCATCTGCATCGTCTCTTCAGCATATGCTTCTTCTCATTTTCGTCTTGCTTTTCCATCACTGCTGAGGTCAGATATCGAAGTTTCAGGTGAGTTGAGATAACTGATAAGGAGCTTGTGTGGGTCCCTGCCCACTTTCCTCCCCCCAGAGTCCGGGGTTGTTCCTTACCTGCTGCAGGCAGCTGTCGCTGCCTCGCGCACGCGACCCCAGGCCGACATTGGCTCATCGACTTCTTCATTCCCAGGCTGATGGGCTTCATCCAGGGCTTTCGTCCGTTGCCACTGTTGTCTTTGGTATCAATCCCCAGTCGACTTGAACTATGTCTTCGCTTGTCGCCATCGAGAAGAGCTGGTACGAGGCTCTACTTCAAAGGTAAGAAAGTGATGAGGGAGCCTGTTGGGGGTGTTGCCAATTGGACCAGCTTGGCTGCATCGTCTTCTCTACAGGTTTCGTTTGATGCTCAACCGTTTGACATCCAACTTTCACTCTGTTGACGCAGACTCTTCAATGACCTCTCACTCCAATTCCCACAGCATGATGTCTAATAATACTGACTGCTGGCACTCTGCCTACAGTACTAGATCGGTGAGCTTCTGTTCTCCATTTCGCCTCTGTCGCCTGTCTTGCTCAGAGCTCATCTGTTTCTCAAAATCCTTCAATATGCGGTTTCTACGAATTAAGCCTGTCGCGCTGATCACACTGTAGAGCCCCAGCAATGTGCATGACGAAGCTCCTCCTCCGGACTTGGACATGGTCACTATTACGAGATCTCGCTATGAGCAGTTGGTGAGTACCGAAATCTTAGAAGTCCGTGGTTTACATTATGTTACTAACAGTTATGATTTCTTAGATTCGCTTTTCCCAGCAGTTCGGTACGTTTGACATACTGTCCTTTGTCTGGATATTAGTTCTGAGGCATCTGGAGTTCTCTGACATTCTAATGATTGCTAGAAAATCTCAAAAACTCGCTCCTGAAAGGTGGAGTTTCTCAAGAGAGCCTCGATGTCAGAATAGGATCACGCTGAAAAAAGGCAACATGCTGATTGCTTATCTAGGTTCTCATCGGCAGCCATGCGCCGTTCCTTGCAGGCGATCAATCATCTGTCGTTAGGACAGAAACGATAACTGATCGCGACAATGCTACGTCGCGCTATTTCCCGGAGGGAGCTTTAGATGCAGACCGGTCTCCTGGAAACGGGGAGACAATACCAGTTGAACTCAAAAAAGAGAGGAGGGCTTCTCCAAATGATTGCAGCCTTGACGACGACAATGAATATATCTTTTCTGATGGAAAGGAGGATGATTCACAACCAACTGAATCCGGAAAGGCTCCTCCTGGACAATCAGAACAACGTACAGTTGAGATCCGTGGCCTGCCAGAACGTGCCACCCATCGCGATGTGACTAATGCGGTTCGAGGGGGAGCTCTTCTCGAGATATACCTCCGACCCTATGACCATTCTGCGCGTGTGTCTTTTGTTGAACCATCTGCTGCTCAGGAGTTCCTCAACTACGCAAAGCGCCAGGATGTGTACGTCCATGGCAAGAGGGTAGGTTTACGCCTGACTTTGATAGAGTGGTATGCGGTATTCTAACAAATTTTCTATAGGTCGAAGTTTCGTGGAGCGATCGTCAATTCTACCTCCGGCCTTACATCAAACAGAACACTGACCATGGGGCTTCGCGCAACCTCATGATACGTCGTGTCCATCCTAACATTTCCGCGAGCCTGATTCGAGAACATCTGGAGCATATCCACAATCTCATTGTTATTGACATCAAGTTTGGCCAGGGAAATGCTTACATCTCGACCAATTCCGTCCATAATGCGATGTTTGCCCGCTCATGCATGATGTCCCGTACCACATATCGGGGGATGAGGATCGAATTTTCTCCGGACGAGTGCGCCCAACCTTTTCCCAAAGTACCAAAGACACCACCGAAAAATGAGCCTAAAGCTTCATCTAAAACAGCAAGCTATGCACCAAATCGTTTCCAGATGCTCAGCGTCGATGGATCTGAAAGCTCAGACGACTCAGACAATGACGACGTTGAAGTTGGCATGCCAATTAATTACCGGCCCCTCGATGGTGGTAATATTAACTGGAGACACCACAGCATCGCAGTCTAACGTGAGGTCGTCAGGAGTAGCATACTGAGCTCCATTTCGACTTCGCTGATTGCTCCGATTACTCTCTTTATCGCTCATCAGAAGGATAGGTCGTTTTGCGGACACGCCTTTCTCATCATCCCTTCCCACAAGTCGGGTCAAAATAGTTCTTACATTCAGATGCAACAACTGACTGACGTGGGTTCTTTTCAACTTTTGAGAACCAAGTCAGACCTTCCGATGGCAAATTATTTCTTCAACTGTTCTAAATAATGACGCCCTGGCCACGCTCTTTTTTTTCCCCTTTTAACTATCCTTTTTTAATCACGGAATTCCCTCATTTATTCCCAAGGAACCTTCTGCAGGAACAAACAACCAAAAGTGGAACCTGCATTGGTGTTTCGAATAATTACTTTTTTTTTGCTTTCCCGGGAACAAACATGACAACATGATGATTTATTTCATGCATTCAATCAGGATTTGTATGAGCGTTAGTGATTAATTAGTTTGAACGTGGCTTTTATATTTCTTTCATTTCATTTTGTTTTATGGTGATAATACCAATAAGAATCAGATAAAAATGAGATTGTGGCCAATATCTTTCGATTCCATTCATTTGCATTGATTCATTCACCTTGCCCTTGCATTATTGCACCTGATCCTACCTTACTATCTACCTACCTAACCCTTCCTTTCATGAACACAAACAAATAAAAGCATAACATAATGTAGCAAAAAAAATCAATCCAAAGTGTGATACGTGATACAGAGCTAAATTTCACGTCAAGTCCAATAAGTACAGTACATAATTTAGTTTAGTTTTTTTTTCCCTTTTAGGTCATTTCATTCCCGTTCAGACGTTCGACATCATTGCTGTGAACATAATAATAATAATCATGATGATAATCATTAATATGCCCACATGCACTTGTAGGCCAGTAACCTGCTCCCCAGTCGATCGTACTCCAGCTGTCCGATCCAGCTGTCGTTCGTCCCGCTCAGCTTGCCGAATACGCTGGCCCCCTTCCACACGACGACTTGCGGGTCCAGATCGCGGGGTGGCGTGCCGATCATGATCTCCTTCGCGTACCCAGGCCGGAGGGCGTGCAGGCGCTCTTCGAGGTAAGCGTGGAAGCCCGGTACGAGGCTGCCTCCGCCCAGTACCATGATCCCGCCGAGGAAATCGCGCATCCTGCGGTCGTCGGACCGCGCAGCGTGCATGATAGACGTCAGGATGGCGTTGTCTAGCGGGAAGATCGGGAGGATGTCGTCGCGTTCCTCGATGGTAGGTCCTCGTGGCGCTGGTGGAAGTGTCGAGGTCTGGGCGCCAGGGACCGGCGTGCTAGCTCCGCCTCCGGCTTGAGGAGTGCTGGTGCCGACCGCTTCTGGGGCTGGGGAGCCCGCAACGGACGAGCGAGGCGTAGCCTCCACATCCTGCACACGACTCAGGGCGTGGAGCTGCTGCGACCGACTCGGTGTGGCTTGCACGTCCGCCGGAGCGCCGTTCGATTGCGGTTCTTCCTGCGATTCAGCGTCTGCGGACGCAGGAGCGAGCGATGACAGAATTTCCGACTGCGCTGCCGACACGGGGTCGTTCGGCTGGCCGTCGTAGATGTCATAGGAACGTGGCAGGAGTTTCCTTCGTCCGTCCAGTTTGTGGGAATTGTCGAAGATGGAAGGCTGGAAGTAGCCCATCGGGGCCAGGAGGACTTCATCATATGCCTTGAAGGTGTACTTCCGCGTGTCTTGGCCAAAGATCCGGAGATGGAAATCAAACGTCTGGACAGAGACGTTCGCCTCGTTCATGGTGCACACTTTCTTCTTGAGTTCCTCGGCCAGCAGGAAGTCGTATCGACGGCACAAGTTGATGTCGGCGTACGGGAAGTGGTCGTACAGCATCATCTTAATGAACGTCTCCGTCACGTCGGCTCCGCCGTATTTCAAATTCACGCGCGAGTTCTCAATGCACATCCCTTCCTCCACACAACAGATCGACGTCTTCTGGGCGCCGATATCAACAACGCAAGCGGAGGTGAATCCCGCACCGAAAGTGGCCGCCAGGCTCTCCTGGATAAAGCATACCCGGGCAAATGCGAACTCTTTCATCAGCATCTCCAATACCTGCGTGACGTAGTTCTTTTCGTAGAGATCTGGAATGACAAATACGCAGGAGTACTGTATCCAGTCCTTTTTGCTTGTCAAACCTAACTGCGACTTGATCGCATCTTCCAGAATCAAGGAAATGTCCAGGAAGAGAAGCCTCTTGCTGCTGTAGTCTTTCTCATTGCACCACCCATGCCGGATGGGCCAGAATAACTTGTACCGCGGATTCGACGTGTCTGGTATCCTTAGGGCCGCTTGGCCAGTGATGTACTCCGGTGCCGGGTCTGGGATTTCGGTCCATTCAACCCGGTGCGGATCGTTATGTTCCGAAATTGTCTCTGGGGGTGTCCTTCGATTGTAGTTAACCACCATTTCCTTTGAGTTTGGAAGCGTCCTCCTCTTGTTCTGCCGCATGTGCGCTTTCAGTTCTGCGGCCATGGAGGTATACTGTGAACTGAACTGTAATGGAAGAGTCAGTAGGAGAAAGATAAACTGTCAAGACACCAGATAGCATACCTCAGGACCAAACATTTTCTCCGGCTCTACGGGCGAGTCATCATCTAATTTCACCCTCTTTGGTCTTGGTTCAGCGCCTTCTTCCTCCGATTCGCTGGCGGACGCCTTTCTCGCTATCACCATGGGCACTGTCTTCGGGAGTGCATCGCTGGCCAGGCCGATCCGCAGATTCTGACTGCCCACGTGGATGACAATCACCTTGGAGCCAAGCGCCTCTGTAGGCGTCTCCTCGGTAGCTTCCTCAGTGTCGCCATCCATCTCCGTTTCCCCATCCACCTCGTGCGACTTTCCTATCGCAAGAGCGCGGTCGCGATCCTTAGCGGTCTTTGCCATACGGTTGCGGGCCTCCTCATTTTGCAGGCGAAACGCAAGAAGCTGGTCGTCTCTTTTGAGATAGTCGCTGTTCGCAAAGAAAATGTGAGCAGAGCCATGCAACAAAGCCAAAAGTTGGGAAGAACATCCGCGATGGCATAAAACCCTCGATTCGAAATGGGTAGACATACGTGTAATAATTCTTCTGGTTGATGGGAGCTATCTGGGGCCAGCTCGATAGCTCCATGTTATTGTCCGTCCGTTCAAGACCTGCGAAGAACAGTTCTGTCAGCAGATTGCGCGCCGCTGGAGGCTCGAGAGAACTGTTCGCTACACACCTTCATCTCGAAGGAGGGCCTTGCCCGATTTCTTGCCCACCATCCTGCGTGCTTCTCGAAAGGCGTCTTGTGCGTAGGTGCCGATTGAGATTCGATCCGCTCGCTTGAACGAAGTGATCAAAGGGAGAACTTCGCGACTGGAGGAACTTGGGCGTAGCACACTAGCAGGAGCTTATCTGCTGTTGTGTTCAGAGGGAAGGCATCCTTTTCAAAACCCCGCTGAGATGACTGGATTCTGTGGCGGATAACGGAAGAACCGCCACAAAAATCGCGACAATGGCGGGTTGAGAGCGCGATCAGTCGTCTACTATTCACGCTGCTTCCATCCCGAACAACTGCAGCTTGGGCCAAGCCGGTCGGCCAATCCTGGCCGCCAATCCGGAGCCAAGCCTGGCTGGATGCGGTCACCATCGTTAATAATATCAACCACTCCTTTTCTTGACAGCTCATCTGCATTGTCTATCGCCTGCGAATTTCCCCTCTGATTGTTGATGACTTGATACCTACGTGTCCTAATGAATGTAACGGCAGTTCCTCCCCGTATCTAGTTCTCATCCATCCCCCAAGTCGACATCTTGCGCATCGGCCTGTTAATAACACATCAGAGCTTGTCTTCGGCGTTGGAGAAGACCATCTGAGCTTCATTCACGAGTCTGTAGACAGAAGAGAGGGTTTTCACATCATATTCTTACAATGGGAGCCTCGTTATCTCGACTCTTTTCATTGTTTTGGTCCAAGAAAGAGATCCGCATCTTAATCCTGGGTCTTGTAGGTCATCGATCCATAGACACGCGACCTCTTGTGAAATTGGGCATGAGACTGATACGTGCACTGATGACTGCAGGATAATGCTGGGAAGACGACACTATTATACAGACTGAAGGTGTGCAATAGACATGAAGTTTGCGAGGGACCCCGAGTCGCGCAGAATCGCTAACTCCACCTGTTCGCGTGTATTTAGATCGGCGAAGTGGTAACGACAATTCCAACCATTGGGTTCAACGTCGAGTCCGTGACTTATAAGAATCTGCATTTCAACGTTTGGGTACGTTCAAACTCTACAGCCTCTGTCCAGAAACACGACACGGGGTCAATCCATAACAGGTCGAACCTCCCATACTAATGCTGCTGAGTATTCTTAGGACCTGGGAGGCCAAACGTCTATCCGTCCATATTGGCGATGCTATTACGCAAATACGGCAGCCGTCGTCTTCGTCATAGACTCCACCGATGTCGACCGGCTAGGGATCGCCGCGGATGAGCTGGCAGCCATGCTGAATGAGGAGGAACTTCGTGACGCGGCACTTCTGGTGTTCGCCAACAAGCAGGATCAACCTGGGGCCAAGGGCGCAGGCGAGATATCAGAGGCATTGAAGCTGGGAGAACTGCGCGACCGAAACTGGAGCATCGTTGCCTGTTCTGCTATTGACGGCAAGGGCATCAACGAAGGCATGGATTGGTTGGTGGTAAGTTTGCCGCCCCAGAGACTCGGCCCCTGCATCGGGTCTATATTCGCCTGCCTTTCATCAAAGGTGTTGGCATAGTTTGATGCTGATTCCTCGTAAAATAGCAAACCCTTCAATCGGAAAACGCGTGAACGCGGGCGTACCTGGTGTCGTCGGATGACTTCAGCGTCATTAATATCCTCTGGCTGCTTTTGGTCCTAGAGCCTGACTCCTTTTCATCTATCTCTCATGTCGTTTCGGGTCACCGTATAAGCCCCTGTCTTTTAATATATCTGTGGTGTTCTTGGTTCTGGTTCGACCAGCCCGGCTTATCGAATATTTTTAATGAATCTTGATATATATCTTTTAACTACTAGCGATGAGCAATATCCACTTCTGCAGCAAACCTTTATTCTCCATTCTGATTGTCTTGGAGCAAGAAAGCAGGGCCTTTTGGTGTCTCGGGTGCTGCGGGTTCGTTTCTCACAGCTAGATTGACATGAAATAGAGCTAGATCGACGGGTCCAATTTCGTGTTGTTAGCTGCATCAGTTCCGTCCGGTGGGCTGTATGGGAGGATACGCATAGAACGCAGACGCTACGTGACCTTGGCATTTGTTAGCTTGCATCGGCATCCCGAGTACTGCTAAGTACGACAATACAGCAACGGCCCGTTCCAGTTAATAGGACTTGATAGAAGAGTAATCATCCGCGCAAGAAGGGTTTCATTGAATCCGACACGTCACAGAGCTCAATTGTTCCTTTTGTGCCTCCACTTGTCTTTCCTCGTCCCTTTTCTTTCACTCTCTCATACTTTTACAGAGGTCACCATCGTAGGCAATCTGCGGAGATCATCCAGGAACGGCGTATTACAAAAGGCTAAGTGCTCATTGACGATTCAGAAGCACGTGCCTATCACATGCTGGAACTGCGCTGAGATCGATACGATTATTCGAATTGTTGAGCAAGCCTGTCCAAAACAGGAAGAGGCGCGACTAGACACTAGAATTGGTGGAGAAGATACAATCGTGGTTAACTAGTCAACTGGACACATACTCAGATTGAATTTGTTGAGAATATCGATTTGAAAAAGCATGTGAAAGTCACGGAATCGTCCGAAGTCGGAGGGTCCAATCACCCCCATACGGAGTAAGGTGTACTGTTCCTTTTCCTCTGCCAAGTATTTTCTCGCCATTAATGTTTATTATGTTTATCGTATGTATTGGATATTGTTTCCGCGCTGCTTTCTTCTTTTCTGATGGATCCTGAACATCTAATGGAACCGTGCAATTGCAACAATAAGGGTCCCTGGGAAACAATCACGTGCATCTGAGGTATCTCTCTGCTGCGCTCCAGTTCTTCGGGACAACGGAACCATTATTGACTATTGTAATCGGGTAAAGAGAAAGAAGACATCGGTCTTCTCCAGCAAGTTAGTAGCTCCTCTTTCACTCCGGAGTCCCGGATGTTAGATAAGTTAGATACTAGTTAATCCGGCGTATGGAGTAATTACGGAGTACGGTCGATCCTGTCGAAGAAATGAGACTAGCCCGATTGTCCTATCACCTGCTATCGACGCTATCGCCAGGGGCAGACGGCGGGCAGTCACGAGTGGCCACTTTTAGGCTGCTGCACGGGACCTCCGCCAGCGATGCGTCTCCGATGCAGTCGGGGTGTCGTGGCAGCACCCGCGCCTGTGATTGGCTCCCGCAGAGAGAGCTTCCGGCAAGCTCAACCGCCAAGCGCGCATATCGACGGTCTCCACGCCCACTGGGGCAGTCGACGCTGGCACGCTCCATCCAGACCATTGTTGCACATGCCGGAGACACGCTCTCCTACTTGATAGATTTTTTGTTGGGATTTCTCCATGGGCACGATGGAGGCCTTGCCAGCCAGGTCGATACGGCTGCTTCTCTCGATCGATATAGCAGAGCCAGGCACCAAACCCGCATCTTCTTCGGGACTAACCCACGCATCCTCTGGGACTAAACCCGTCGCGTGCTTTCAGACCCGTCCTGTTCGACATGGCAAGCCCAAAAGCCGCTCCTTCTGAACCGGCGACATGCATGTGTCGCCCTGATAGGGCATCGTGGGATGTCTCGTACTTTGTATGGATCGTCCTCAGCCAAATCCTCTGAGCAGAGGGGCATGGTGGGGCAGACCTACGATGCTTGCTTACTCCAGCATATACTTGAAGGTGCTCTACCTTCACGAGCCCGTCTTCTTTCCTGTCAATTGCTTCTCTTCAGCATCTTCATCGCTCGTGGCGTTGTTCACTTCATAGTACGCTCAAGCACTCCATCACGATGAGTGTAGTTGATACGCTTCACTCAAAGCTTGGCCTACAAGGCGCAGGCTCCCCTCATATTTCCATTGGCATCGCCGCTTTCTTAGTCTGCGCTCTCGTTGCCTCTGTGCTCCTTCTGTCTTTACAGAAAGACAAGGCTGAGAATGTAATCGTGACTTATGCGAAGTTTGTGTATGCGAGTTTCTTGAAACCTCACGAGCGTGATCGAGGCGGTGAAGGCGGCCAACAACATGCACTGGAGAGCTTTTACCGAAGCCAGGTACGCGTCGACAAGCAGGCTCATCGATCAATCACACGCTGATGGTGACAAAAGGCAAGCGCTTATGATGCGACCCGCAAGACACTGCTCCGTGGTCGCGAGGATATGCTCGGACTTTTGGCTGCCCAACTTAAGTTCAGAGAGGTGCAGAACAAGCTCTCTGCTGGAAAGCCCGTATGGGTCGACGTAAGTGCTTCTGTACGCTGGTGGCAGTCAGTTATCGCTAACCGGTTCTAGATTGGTGGAGGAACTGGGTATGTTCCCCGTACGTCCTAAGATGCGCCCAATTCTGACACTTGGACAGGTACAATATCGAGGCAATGAACCAATTCCTTCCCGTGGAAACCTTTTTCTCTCACGTGTACCTGGTGGATCTTTCTCCATCTCTTCTGGAGGTCGCGCGGCAGAGATTTGCACGTCTTGGTTGGAAGAATGTCACCGTGGTTTGCCAGGATGCCCGCGAGTTCCGCCTCCCGGGTGTGTCGGAGAACGGCGCATCCAAGTCCCAGGAAGGAGGTGCTGATCTGGTGACTATGAGCTACAGCTTGTCGATGATTCCAGGTATGTCCTCTATGGCTATCAACGTATCTTTATACTAATAAATGCAGACTATTACAGCGTCGTTGATTCCTTGACCAAGCTTCTGAAACCGACCGGTATCATTGGAGTCTGTGATTTCTACGGTACGCTTGCCGAATTATGACCGTTCTGCCTTCTTGCGGCTAATTGGCGATTATAGTGCAAAGCATCGTTGACGTCTCGTGCCGAAACTACACTGGCGGCGTCTTCAACCGGCATGTCAACTGGCTTGGACGGGTGTTCTGGCGGGCGTGGTTTGATTTTGACCGCGTTGATCTGGAAGCTGCTCGTCGAGACTACCTCGAATACCGCTTTGGAACGATCATTTCGGCGAGCGGGCGAAACTATCTCCTGGGAGGAATACCCTACTATATCTTCCTTGGATGCCAGAAAGACATCGCGTCGAGCAATTCAAGCCGCGAGGCTATTGAAAGGCTGAATGCGTCCTTTACGGAGTCCCCGTACCTGTCTCCAGCAAACCATCGAAAGGAGATGAACGATGCTGTCGAACGTGCTACTCCTGAGATCCGGTCCAAAGCCTATGAATCTGCCGTGGTCAACCTGAGCTCCAATCTTCCCCTTCCGTCTACATTCTACCAGAATCACCACTACCGGATTTATTACAACGACTTGCTACCAAAGCACACGCAGTTTAACAACGAATACATCTACGCTTTCAACTGGGAGGACCCTCGTGTCGACCATCGTTTGTTGAACATCACGAGTGATGACGTTATCCTGACCATCACTAGTGCGGGTGACAATATTTTGGACTACTTACAGAAGAACCCCAAGAGAATCCATGCCGTTGACATGAACCCCAATCAGAACCACCTCCTCGAGCTTAAGGTCGCTTGTTTCAGCGCTTTGCCTTACAAGGACGTCTGGAAGATTTTCGGTGAAGGAAAGCATCCCGAGTTCCGTGAACTTCTGATCTCCCGGCTCAGCCCACATCTCTCCAGCCAGGCTTTCCAGTACTGGCTAGACAATACCAATGTTTTTACGTCCAAGTCTGGAAAGGGCCTTTATGAGACTGGCGGATCACGACACGCGATTAAGCTTGTGCGATACTTGTTCACGGTGTTTGGCCTGTCGGGGAAAGTCAAGAAGTTCTGCGAGGCCCCGACTCTGAACGAGCAGCGGAAAATGTGGCCGCAAATCCGAGGTGTCTTGCTGAGCAAACTTCTCAACTGGGCTGTGGTTGGAACGGAATGGTTTGCCTGGAAGGCCGCCGGAGTCCCACCGGCTCAGAGAAACATGATCATTGACGACTACCTCAAGAGAAAGGGCCTTAGCGGTGTGAAGAAGGGTTCGGACGTCAGTGGTCGGGCTATCCGGGAATATGTAGTCGATACGTTGGATCCCGTTGCCAAGGAGACTCTGATCAGCAACGACAATTACTTCTACTACCTGTGTCTCCAAGGACGCTACTCGCGAAGGTAAGTTATATATCCTGCTGATAACTTTGCATTCTTCAGTAGCTGACTGGGTCTAGTTGTCACCCAACATATTTGACTCCTAAGGCTCACGTCAAACTGTCCGCTCCTGGAGCCTTTGACGGTCTCCGAATTCACACCGACGGGCTTGATGAGGTTATTTCACGCATCAAGCCGGGAACTTTGACCATTGCAGTGGTAAGTGCGGGGTGTTCGATTCCAGCTCTCCTTGATTAGCGCTCACAAGCACATCATAGGTGATGGATTCAATGGACTGGTTCAACCCCAAGGAAGATGCTGCAGCGAAGCAGGCCCGAGCTCTTAACCGTGCCCTGAAGATCGGCGGCCGCGTCTTGCTGAGATCCGCGAGCATCGAGCCATGGTACATCAAGGACTTCCAGGACAACGGCTTTACTCCCCGTCGTGTGGGAGCCAGATTCCCGGGATCATGTATCGACCGGTAAGTGGGCCTTTGATCTGAGACCAGCCCTCTTCAGGAACTGACGGAGGACGCAGGGTGAACATGTACGCCTCTGCTTGGATTTGCACGAAGACCACAGAGGTGGACGCCAAAAGCTCGGATCCTCCGCGTCCAGTGAGCGGTACCACAATTGGACGATCGAACAGCGTTGACCACCTCGAGATTTAAATTTTCTGATCTGCCCTCATACATATACCCACGTCTCTTCCTATATTATTAAGGAGTCTCACGCTGCTTTTAGATGGTGTTTTCTTTTGGCATGAGTTTCATTTGCAATGAGTTGATATCGATTTTTCTTTCCTTCTTGTACATACTTATGGATGATTCTTTTGCTTTTGGTTAATGAAGATATCCGCATAGTATAGCTAGTCTCTGCTTCTTACACAACAAAAAGTTGACCGTTGTCAAAGTTATGTGATTCGCAACGAGATACCCTTTTTGTACTGCAGTTATTTTGTGACGCTTTGGCTTTGTTCTTACCATCAATTTCCTTACCTGATCTTCTTGCAAGCAAGAGAATTAATTTCCAGGTTCACTCAGGCGGCAGGACATCAGTCTAACTCGGAGAAATCGAGCGCTAGCCCGACCTGAGCAAATTTTCAGAGAAAAAAACTGATGAAAGACGGCAGGAAAGTTCTGTACATTGATTATTATTTTTATTTTATTTAAAAGTCATTTATCCATCTATGTCATCAAAATATCCATCCTCGGTCCTCATCTTAGAATAAGGAAATAACGAACAAAACAGAACAGCACAGGAAAAAAAAACATGCAAAGAGATTAAAAATAATAAGACGATAATGAACATTCATGCCACAGGAATGAACAGCAATGGCACTAGATTTAATTGTACAGTATAACGAATCAGATTGATATTCATATTTTTTCTTCCCTTTTCCCTACCTATCCCCCTTCCCCCTACCGAGAATCCAATCCAGATGCACATTAGGTTAATCGGTTTAATAAAAAGCTTTTATAGTAAAATAAAAATTCACGTGAGAAGGAGAAAGGCAAAAAAAAGGGGGGAAAGAGAAAAAAAAGACTTGGCATTCATCGTTGACAGTAGGCCTGTCGGATTAAAAAAAAATGACATCGATAACTGGTCGAGTCGCTGCAGAGCAGTGACCTAAGCTTAGCTGGGAAGTCCGGATTTAGCGTTAAAGAAAGAAAGGAGCCGCTTGCTCTCATTGTTTTTTCCCGGGCCTAGTTCAGTTCGTTCGTCATTTCTTTTTAATTCCGGCCATATCTCGTCTTTCCAATGGTGAAGGGGACATAGCGGTATTTGATCATGTGCTGGATCTGTCGTCGCACTGGTAGAAGAGAGGGAGCAATAATCAGTACCGTTTGTTTGTTTGTTAAAGGATGACTTTTCGTCAGAACTTACTCGTCAGGAAGAAGAGGATCAGCCAGTACATCACCAGCACCGGCCAAAAAACGGGAATGTCGAAGAAGGAGAACCATGTGCAGACGAAGGCGATAGTGATGGCGCGGGTGGCCGAGTGCCAGAACTTGAATTCGGGAAGCCGTCGGATGAATGGGCGGAACTCGTCGTCCTGCTTCGTCGGCAATGTCGCCTCACCGTCCTCCAACCCTTCGTCTTGAGTGAGGGAGGGGTCGAACTTGGGCTGCAGGAAGGCGAGGAATAGATTCAGGAGGTAGATGGCCAGGGTGTACGCGACTGGAGAAGACACCGTTGGTCAGCATAGTTAATTCCACGCATGAGAAACCCCGGACAGCACAGCATTGGAGAAGCGTGTCCGTACCGATATACCATCCCTGTGCAAGAATAATTCTCAGGAAGAAAATAAACAGAAAAATGGCGGTGCCGATCCATCGGTAGGCCGTGTAAGGTGTGACCTTGTCCAGATAGGCTTGATATTGCTAGAACACATCTTCGTCAGCCAGAGGAACAGAATTGTCGAAGCGGATCCAATCCTCATTTGTGCAATTCACGGTGCGACATCACCACTCCGCTTTCTCTCCCCTCAAAGATCGCGTCACGTCATACTCACCCGGGCAAGTTTTGAAGTGTGAGCCGTCACGGCGGTAAAAGGAGTCTGCTCCGGCTCAGCAGCGTCCATTGTGTGTACAACACAAAGCAGGTGATGCCGAGACCTAAAAGTATGTCCAGGGTAAGAAGAAGGGCTCCTGAGATTGTCAAGATCGCGCAGCGCAGCTGACTTCCAGCAGCGATTGTGCGTGTACGACAAGAGAACGAGTTGACAGCTCACTGGCAGACTGGCTGGCAGACTGACGATGGCCGGCTCCGGCCTTCCTAGCGTTTTCCTTTTGCCGTTAACGAAAAGTGTCCAGAGCGCCTGTACCGCCTCATCGTGCTGCACCGCCACATGCACGCCATAACCTGCACCAGCCACTACAGTCCACCATTCCATGCACGTGAATGGCCTGCCATGACTTAACCAGATTTAGTTAGAGCGGTATCTGATGCAAACAATGCAAATACAGTCCACATGTATGGAAGACTCACGTGCCCGGTCGGGTGGCTGCGGCTTACCTCGGAGCTCGGTCGGGGATCCGCGGAGAAGGGTTGCGGGGAGTGTTTATTGTCTGGGCAGCTCCCAGCAAGACGATAAATTATATCACAAACGAACGTCTGACCCAATTCCAAGTTCTGAAGGGTAAACCCGAGCAGAAGTCGAAAGAATTCCTTCCATTCAGCCGTTGCTCTCATCATGTTCTACTCGCGGTGTTCGCGACTGGTCGCCTCCAGCACCGCCCGTCCCTTGACATCATACCTGTCGAGGGTTGGCCGGCGCTACTCTTCCGCGTCTCCTGCTTACGAGTACATTCTTACGGAGAGCCCCAAACCAGGTGTTGGATTAAGTGAGTAGTTTCGAGAGACAATGAGTGCATGCATGTATGCATACTCTGAAGCTATGGCGGCTGACTGAGTTCTGTCTGTCTCTAGTCACTCTGAACCGCCCCAAGGCCCTCAATGCTCTGTCGAGCCCTCTGTTCAAGGAATTGAACGATGCCCTCACCAAATACGATGAGGACAAGGACATTGGAGCCATTATCATAACCGGCAGCGAAAAAGCTTTTGCTGGTGAGGAATTCCCCTACCAACGATTTCGAGTATTATTTTCGCATACTGATAGGCCCATGTTCTCTGAAAAACAGCCGGTGCGGATATCAAGGAGATGGCCCCCCTGACCTTTTCGTCCGCCTACTCCAACAACTTCATCGCGCCCTGGTCCCATCTGGCCAACAATATCCGGAAACCGGTCATTGCGGCCGTCGCGGGATACGCTCTCGGTGGAGGGTGCGAACTGGCCCTCATGTGTGACATCGTGTACTGCACCGCCAACGCGACGTTCGGCCAGCCGGAGATCAAACTGGGCGTCATCCCCGGTGCCGGCGGTTCGCAGCGCTTGACGAGGGCGGTTGGGAAGAGCAAGGCGATGGAACTCATCCTGACGGGGAAGAACTTCAGCGGCAAGGAAGCCGGCGAGTGGGGTGTCGCTGCCAAGGTGGTTGACGGCGGCAAGGATGAGCTTCTGGAGGAGGCCATCAAGACGGCGGAGACGATTGCCAGCTACAGCCGGGTTGCTGTGACGGCCGCCAAGGAGGTCGTGAACAAGAGCCAGGAGCTTGCCCTGAAGGAGGGTGTCGACTTTGAGAGACGGCTGTTCCATGGCCTGTTTGGCACCCAGGATCAGAAGATCGGTGAGTTTTCTCTCTTATTGGTAAACATAAATATATATAGTAAGCGACTAATCCCGTGTCCAGGTATGACTGCGTTTGCGGAGAAAAAGAAGCCGGAATGGACACATGAGTAAATGTAATATATACTTTATCTATTATTTACAGAAAAAATTTTATGATATTCCGTACGTGTCAGGTTAATGGCTCAGTTCAAGAGCATGTATCATCACGAGTAGTTTGTTGATCTATACTCGAAGTAGGTTCTTGCTGTAGCTATCGACGTAGCCACAAATATAATGCAATCTTGAAACTATCTGTCCTACTCAGATGTGATACATGTGCATGTATGCATATGCGTATGAGTTGAATTGCGCTGTCTGTAGACTGCTTAACAGACGCTAATTCCAAGGAGATTAATTAATTGATCAATTAGGTGCATATTTTCTTTTTTTTTTCTTCTTTTTTTGATGGCGACGAAAGCTACATAACTAACCACCAAATTGCAAATAGAAATTCTATAAGAGAAACAAAATTAGGTAGCATTCAAGAATACACGACTTAGTACTCATAAAGTTCTCACGTTAGCTCCTATATGTGTTGTGTACATACCTGCCTAAATTTAGCTCACCGGTTTTGCGGGGTAAGACCGTATGGCGTACAAACTAACAGACTAAATAACACTCCTGGTATTAGTTAAAGTCTGTCCTAGAATTGCAACATACAAACTAAAGGAATTCTAGAAAAATATAGTTAAAAATATACAACCTATAGTATAATCATCCCCTGATCCGATTGGATCTGATCACATCACTTCTCGTCTGGTCTTATCATGCCTTCTAAGAACGTGATAATGAATAAATCTATATATTTCCTAGTTAGGTACTAGGAAAGACGTACGTATTTACTTGATATACGATGTGTGTACATTTAAATAATTTAGTGAATCGTTACTTCCCGCGCATTTATATCAAGTTGTGTGGTAATACCGGTTTATATTTCGTTCCTTTCTCATCACTGCGTTACATTACTATGTGATCACTGACTTACGGTATCATAAGACTCAGTCGAACAGACATTTCAATTGCTAAAAGAACGAGGTATCTCATGAAATTCGCTGATATCAGAAAAAAAATTCCCAATTTCTTGTCCCAATTTCATTTCACAAGTAATAACAATTTCCTATCTCTTAAAGGATGTCACCAGCATTCTTGCTACATAACACAACTTGTTGATAACTTCTTACAAACGCGCCGCAGGGGTATCCTTCGCCAGGGCCTCAGTAGCCTTCTCGATCCGAGCACCCAGGTCCTTGTTGATGCGGTAGAACATCTCGTACGTCTTCTTGCGGACCTTCTCATGGGCATTGCACAGGTGAGTAGACACGTTCTTGACGAAGTTCTCCTGCTGGCCAGGCTGGCGACCAAGCACGTGCCAGAGGGCGTTGGGCTGCACAAAGTCCTCGTCGGTGACAGGGAGCTGCGCGGTAACAACCGAGCCGACCCATTTCTCATGCTCCTGGCTTGCCTTGACCGGGCGGTACGTGAGGGGTCGGAAGCTGGACGGGTAGTTCGGGTTCGCGCCATAGTTGCCGTTCACATTCATCGCGCCGTCACGCTGGAAGGGGTTGAACGCCTTCAGCGGGCAGTTGACGGGGATCTGCTGGTAGTTGACACCCAGGCGGTGGCGGTGGGTGTCTGGGTACGAGAAGAGACGAGACTGCAGGACCGGGTCGGCCGAAGGCTCGACACCAGGGACCATGTGAGAGGGCGAGAACGCCACCTGCTCGATCTCAGCGAAGTAGTTCTGAGGGTTCTTGTTCAGAGTGATCTTGCCAAAGCGGCGCAGCGGCACCTCTCCCTGAGGCCAGACCTTGGTCAGGTCGAAGATGTTCCAGCGGAACTTCTCCGCTTGCTCAGGGCTGAGAACCTGGACGTAGCAGGTCCACGATGGGTACTCGCCTCTCTCGATGGCGTTGAACAGGTCCTGCGTGTGCCAGTCAGGGTTGGTCCCTGCCAGCTCGATCGCCTCTTCGTTCGTGAAGGTCTTGTTGCCTTGGTCGGTCTTCACGTGGATCTGGACGTAGTTAAAACTGCCATCGGGCTTGATCCACTTGTACGTGTGGCCTGAGTAACCGTTCATGTGGCGGTAGGAATAAGGAGTGCCACGGTCGCTGAAGAGGTGCATCACCTGGTGAGCAGACTCCTGGTGGGTGGACAGGTAGTCCCAGAACATAGTCGCATCTTTGAGGTTGGTCTGAGGGTTTCTCTTCTGCGTGTGGATGAAAAGAGGGAACTTGGCTGGGTCGCGAAGGAAGAAGACAGGGGTGTTGTTGAACACCCAGTCCCAGTTGCCCTCCTCCGTGTAGAATTTGATGGCGAATCCACGGGGGTCACGAGCGCTGTCAGCAGAACCCTTCTCACCACCGACGGTGGAGAAACGCGTGACGAGCTTCGTCTTCTTGCCCACACCCTTGAGCATATCAATGACAGTCTGAGCAAGTACAGTCAGCCTCTTCCTTTCCTGGTCTGTTGGCAGGGATTTCAACCCACAATGTCGCTGATATCGTCGGTCACCTCGAATTCACCGTATGCTCCAGCGCCCTTAGCGTGGACGACACGCTCAGGGATCCGTTCTCTGTCGAAGTGGGCAAGCAAGTCGATCAAGTGGAAGTCCTGCAGCAGGAGAGGTCCATTAGGACCAACTCGCTGGGAGGCTTCCGGGTCGAAGACCTAGCTCATGTCAGTACGAGTCGAGTCCTAATGTACTGTGATTGGTAAAGACGAACCGGACAGCCATTGGATGTGGTGTAGACAGGCTTTTCGTTGTAACGGTAGGTCTCTGAACAGTCGCAGTCAGTAGATGTTGCTGACAAAGACCTTACTCGTATCTCTTCGGGCTGTGGCTACAGAGCAAACATACTGGGCTCGTCGTCGGCACCCATGGTTGGCTATCACTACTAGGTGCGGTGTATCTAGCTAGAAAACACAGGTTTTCAACTCCAGCAGATGGCTTCTGCAAGAGGGGATGAAGCTTCGATAAGAAAATGAGAGGACGGCTCGGTCGGATACGGATAGCTCGAGGGACTGGGGATTATATATGGGAAACCACATTGCCTGGGGTGGGGTAGGGAAGACAACAGTTTGCCATGGAGAGGAGGGAGAGAGTTCCATGCGTTCCGCAACCAGCCTTGTCTCTGCATGGATCATCGAGCCCATTGGGGTTAAGCCTGTGGGGAGTGCCCTGTCTGCTGCAAGATGCCTCGCTGAATAGGGATCAGGCGATTTCAAGGATGCCCTCTCTCATAGCTGGACTAAGAGTATCAGTGTGGTCTCGGGGAAATCGGGATGGTCCTGATGCCGCCTCACCATCCTTTGAGGAGAGAAGCTCGACGCTGGCGACCAATCGACGATCTCCTGTCGACTGGGGTAGCGTATCCAGCGCCGCAGACCGTCCTCTTGCTTTCTCCGCATCAACATGGGCTGGTACTACCCCGCACAATGTGGGACCTAGCTGTGCCAATCGCAGGCCTGGTGAAGGTAATACATTGGCCGATGAGAATGGCCACAGATGCTTGTTGTCCGCATACATACGGGGACATGAGGAGCAGCTCACGCCGCATCCTGGGAGGAGAAGCATCAAACGATTGGCTTCGTTGGAGACGATTGTGTCATACAGCTCTCCAGACCACAATTTCTTTGTCAGCACCCCGCAGGGAGGAGGGCCAAGTCGAGCGGTGGACTGTTAAACATAGGGAGAAGTCCAGGGTCTCGACCTCATTGCTGACATACCTACGAGCATCGTTTTGATTATTTGGCAAGCCACTCATTGGACAGTCACGCTAATTGCGCCAATTCACCCAGGCTTCGACGTCAAGTTGTTGGGAGCTGGCGAAGATTAATCGGAATTCGGAACCCTCCGACAGCGGGAAGCTCACGGAAGAGACAACCCCAACGATTTGTTTCGCGGCTGGTTCATTGCAACCACAGAATCGAGCAGGGGTCGCTTCGTACACTCTTATGTCAGTATTGTTCAGGCTAAGTTCAATGTCCGCAGTGTTCTATATCCAGAGCTCTGTACCATGTTCCAGTTCAACAGATACAAGGTCTATCAATCTGATCAACCAGTCCCGAGATTAGCTCGAGAGCGGAGTGCGGCGGGTACCTGTACCCCACATCAACTAAATTTCCCCGAATTGCTGTTAATTTCGGTTCCAGCCAACCTGGGAGCTTGCCTGGGTACCTGAGGTGTCTCCATATGTCACGTGATATACTTCCGCATGGCCCACTCTCTGTTGACGTCAGTTGCAGTCGCATGGACCTTCTCTTTTAAGTAGCCAATTAGAATGTCAGCCAGCGACAGAGATAGATGTACTTGGATATCGATTGTTACTTGACTCACCAAAAAATACAAGAGATACGGGAGACAGAAAAAATATTTAAGGAAAGAAGGAAAAAATTCAAAAAAAAAATAACGTCATAAAAAATATTTGTTTTCGACCCGAGATGGTGATTCACTGTTTTTGTTTCTTCCTTTGATGCAATTCAATGTTCCCTTTTCCAAACTCTTTACTCATATTATTTTATTCTTCTTCTCTTTCTGGCAACTTTTCGAACTACTACCTCCAGGTTCCTCTGACGTGACAATGGATCCCAGATCCATACTCCTTCTGCTGGCAAGGACTCGCCCGTCGGCTTTCCTCTCTCATACCGTTCCAGTGAGCCATTGATGCCAACAACACCCCATACGAATACTGCCACATCGCGAATGGTTTCCAAAAAGCTTTGAGAATGGGCGCCGCCCTTCGATAAACTGTTGTTCGATTCTCCGGACGGAGGAGTCGCCGCCGGATCGGATATCGCACTGGCCGCACATGAGCTATTGTATCTCGGATATATACTCTGGTGCATTGGTCGTGATGCCGGCGGAGTTTCGTCCCAATGGTTAACGGGTTCACTCGAATACGGTTGAGGGAGGATCGGATGGCTTGCCCACGGCGAGGCGAAAAGCCCACTGGCGTATACAGGTCCTCCACGAGCCTGCTGAATAAGGTATGGAATCGGAGGCCGGGCCCGTCGGAGCACAACAACGAGGCCGTCTGAAGTGCAGGAGACAACGGCCTCGACTTCAATTGGAGATGCTGAACTTGAGTATCGCTGATCCTTCGAGCTGCCGCCTCCATGCTGGACGTCTGGCAGTCGTTGCGCTGTGGGGGAAATACCGGGGTCGGCTGCTACATCATCCTGTAAAGGATCTCGATACCAAAAGCGTAAGTAAGCGATCGAGTTATTCGCCTTTGCACTCTCAAGACAGTGCACCGCATCCTTGAGACAGTCCTCTTGAATGCAGTAATAGAAACTCTTCGACACCAGCTGCCGCGGGGTGACTCCCAGGATTTCGGTGACTCCATTCGTTGCAAACATGATCGTCAGCGTTCGCGTAAAACGGTTGAGGAACAGAGCGGCACGGGGCTCAGGCGGTAGCGTCCGTGGTAATTGAGAAGATTTACTTGATATGTAGGTGAGCATGTGGTAACGAGGATCCCGTGGCGATGATGTGAACAATCTTCGGATAATGGGAGCATCGGCAGCTCTTTCTGGAATAGATAACAAAAAGTGTTAGTCAACACATTCGAAAAAGACATCGCGTGTTTCTTCTTTCACCAAAGCATAGGTTCCAAATGTATCATCACTTACTTTGGCTGGACGCTCCTTGCCGATAAATGCTCGTGCTGGCGACCAGGACATCGTACACGACAGAGAAGACACATTCGCAACAGACCCACGAGCCATTTTTGTGCCTGATCCGGCAGTATTTCAACACAGCAGCTTTATCCAGCCGCACACCACGGCCGTGGATACTTCTGGCGAACGGAACCTCGTCAGGGTGAAAATACTCCCAGCAGGACTTGTTGACCACCTCGTGAGGCAGATAGCCAAGGATGTCCTCAATCGAATCTGATGCATAACGGATACAAGCATCCTGGCTCAAATCTGCCTGTTCGCATTAGCCTCCAAAGGATAGAACAAATCCGTCGTCTTCCGGGACGGGGGAGCTTGCCGTGGATAGAAATAAAAGTGATATCCATAATCGAGTAGATTTGCAGACGACAAAAGCAAGAAATATATCCTGATCAATTTGAGGGAAGATGAAAAATTTTGACAAAAGGCTGGGAGCATCTATTATATAGCATGTGATCTGCGCCAGTTACCCAAACCTGGGTATGACGTACTGTACAAGGTACCAGCCAAGTGGAACTGGTACCAGATGCTAACGAAAAGGCGAATCCAGGACCTTCACCCTCAGTTTCATCTCTTCAAACGAGACCTCAGAGACGGACTGGGTGTTATCGAGGTCCAGGGAAATGAGGGGCATATATTAGCAGTTCGTTTCCTGTCAAGCATCGCCGTGAGCTGCAGTGTCGTACAAGGAAGGAGTCCAGTTATGAGCTAGCGACCAGGTTGATGCACCCTCGGCCGTTGAAGAAATCTGATTCGTGCTTCCGTCAAGAACTCCCACTTTTGTTACGCCGTTTTTGGTCATGACAGAAAATACATCGCAACAATTAGGTAGAGACTCTAATTGTCAGAGTCCTTTTTCTTTGAGCTATCTGGCGTAGCGAACGTTTTTTTTTTCTCTTCGAGTCTGAAAATCTAGATCAATTGAGTAAGGGGAGCGTGAACGAGGTCTTTCGAGTTTCAAGTATAGTTGCTTGGTGCTTCAATCTTTGTCGCACCGACAACTTGCAAACGCAAAAAGACTGGCAAAGAAAAAGTCATGAATTAAATGCAATCTTGACAATTAGTTAATTGTCATAGGTCAGTTTGAAAGCTAGTGGCCGCAGTCGACCTGCGTCAAGCAAACGAATGCAGCCATTCGCAGCACAGTGCGTTCGTACAGTTCCTCCGCACTATTGTGGGGTTTGGGCAACCACCAAGACGTCATGCAGCAAAGCTCCCGGCTGTGGTATCACTTTGCCATGGAGACAACGATTGTTGATTGCTTGCTTGTGCAACTGTTGTTGAAGTTGAAACATTGGATCTGGCTGGACCAGCGGCAGTCAAATTGACCGATTGACTTTGAACTCATTGACTCAATTCATCCCACTACCCGGATCGACTCCAAACGGTACTACCCGAGGTTGAACCCGACTCAAATTTGCTTTCTCCAATCCAACATGCAATCAGATTATCCAAAGCAAATCTGGCTCCAGACAATGTAGCCTTGCAGGGAAACCGAAAAAAGAAGTTGTTACTCTAGTTAAGACAGTAATGCATGTGATCATTCGCTAGATGATACGATGGTATCTAGTAATTCCCTCTGTTTATAACGGCTATCATGCGTCCCGCTTAATGCGCACTGATTTATCCCAATGCAACCGATGCTCCGAACTGACCTCTTGAACAAACCAGAGTCGGGTAAACCAAAAGACAAATCCTTGCATGCTCCACATATCTCAAAATCTGTATAGACAAAAACGGTGACAACGCCTCAGGTATCGACATTACAATGAAGCAAAAAAAAAGTACCTCTTATGGGGTACTCTTGACGCAAACTTTGGTCTCACCTCGCGGACAAACGGCACCAAAGGTCAAGACGGATAAGATAGGACCATCTTCTCAAGGGGGAGATCTATTTCTGCGGAGGCTGAGCTGATGCAATGGCATGATAGTTGGAGATGGTGGATTGAGAAGAAGCTAGGCGTTTCACATGTGTTAGGAGATGGTTGCAGTAGGACCAGAAGCGGCCGTTGCCGTACTTATCGGATCGCGGCAACCGAACCAACCAGGGTTCTTGCACGTTGTAGTTGTGGATGTTGGTGCGACAGTATGTGTGATTGAAGGCGCGGGAGTGGCGGTAGCGGTTGAGGAGGTCGTCGTGGGATCTTTGCACCCGAACCACCCCGGAGTCTTGCAAGTAGAAGTCGTTGTCGTTGAGGTGGTCGTAGGGATTGACGTAGTGGTCGTAGTGGTCGTAGTCTCGTCCAAGCAACCCCACCAGCCAGGAGTCTTGCAGGTCGATGTTCTTGTCATTGTCGTCAAAGTCGCAGAGGTAGTAGTTGTAGTGGTTGATGTGGATTCAGAGCCATTGCTTCGGAAAAACTTCCAGAGTTCACAGTCGTAGCATTCCTCCTCCGGTGCGCACGCTGGAACCGTGTCGTATGCTTCCAGGACATCGGTTATCACCGATTTGATCCGGTGAGTCCCAATTCCAACCCTCCATCCCTTGTCTTCGACCGTATCATAGACGCACATCAACCCGGTATGGCATGCCGATTCCATGGCGTACCCACCCCATGTGCAAACGGAGCTGGCACCATTGCAAGTCCCCATAAATACTGGATCTGCAGTATGTCCAAAATGATATGCGCCGGTGTATTTGCGCGTTTGGGGGCGCCTAGGATCGTGCCCCGGCGGAGCAGGGAGACCCAGTCGGCCGGCTGGCAAGGCTTCTGGAACCGCCTCAAATGTAACAACAGGGAGTCCAAATGTCAGACCCAGCAAGCTGGTCATTGCACCACCCAGGGAATGGCCGGTCAGCCAAACCTCAGCGTGTGGGTAAATCTCGGTCACATTGGTATACAGATCGATGGCAGCCCGATAATATCGGTGTTCATCGAGAAGAGCTTCAATGATGCAGGTCAAGTTGCCCGTATATGCAGCTGTCTGGCAGTCGCACACTTGCCGCCACAGATACGAGCCTCCTTGGCCGCAACAACAACTGAAATAAAGATTGTCGTTGATCTTATCATTTGTAGTGGTACCAGCCCCATCGAACAGAGCGGGTGAGGTCCCCTTCAGCGAAATGACTATCGTGCTGTTTGTTTCATCAGCGTATATGTGACCCCTCAAGCCATCACTCTGCCATCCAAAGCTTGAAGAATAATTAAACCGGCCGTTGATATCCTCCCAATCTCCAGTTCCAGGTTCCTCGATATAGTCGTTCAACGTCATCTTCGCAAACGTTAAGACGGTTTCCTTGTCTGTGACATCCGGGCCTGAGATGTCTTCCATAACCCATTCCGATGGTGATAAAGTGGCAGCTACCCCTGACGACCTGGCAAACGCTAGATGGTTTTCGATCACCGATGGACGCCGATCCGCGAGTCTTTGGATTGTCATCGGGTTCGACAATGCAACTAGAGGAGTGGGAGGTTCAGTAAGAGGCTCCGGAAGCCCTGTGTCTTCCGACACCACCCAGAGCCGCGTGTCTGGCTTGACATCGAGTTTTCTGTGGAGTTCAGGGTACTTATATGTTCCGCGGTGATAGATGTGACGTAGGGACTAAGAGGCGGTGAGTATCTAAGAGAGCATATGGGGGTCCTCAAAGACATCATACAAACTGATGTCTGCCCGTGAGGGGCCGTGTATCGTCTCCTTGAGGGACGTTTGGAGGTAGGATGGGAATCTCATCTGATGGCAGGTGATGTAGAGGGTTGAGCGCTGCGACGAGACCCGGGAACCCAGCGCAGATCGTGAGAAGCAGTCCAGCGATGGACTTTGACCGCAAACGACGTCTCGTGGAGCCTTGTGAATGTTCTGTCATTGTGAATAACCGAGTATCAGATAACAGAAATACAGACAGCGTCTATTGATTCGACTCAAGGCGAGCCGGTCAGTATCGGCGTCCGCGATGACGCACGGTTGCGAGTCAGCCGCCTTATCAACCGTATCGCAGGCGGTCAGAGTCGTCTGCGCACGTGACCAATCATCTGAACATGTCAGCTTGGCGCCGAACTTCCCGTTTCGGAGCAGGCCGGACCAACTGACACCGTTGCAGCTAAGGGCGGACATTTGCAGCAGGAAATGCAGGTGGGCAGATAGACCGGGGATTCACACCATTGACTGAGGCGTCATGGACTAATATAATCTCCGTGGAGTCGTGGTTGTGTTTATCAGATCTCTTAATCCCCGTGTTGTCGCTCTCCCGAGTCCCGCTAGCTGCTGGAGCTGTGCACGCGGACCCCACGAATGCAGCCATCTTGAAGACGGTCAGCTGCACCTCACAAAAAGAAGGGACAAGTGGACTGTTGTTCTGAGTGGTTGCAGGATCAACCACTCACAAGAACGATGTCGTCTACGACTCCATCGGAGAATGGGTCTAAGAACCCCAGGGCTCTTCATCCGACTAGGTCTTTTACCAGGATGGAGACGCCGAATGTGAGCCCGTTTGCCCGGACCAGGGCAAAGACAATCCAAACTCTCAATACCCCGGAAACTTTAGATGCGGATAGTCTTCCATTGTCCTCATCTCCGGACCATGACGATGCGTACGAAGGACCGGATATCTTCGAGAAGAGGGATTCGACCGACTCCGACATAGGAAGCGCTGCAGGGCAAAGTGAAGAGCCTTTTGGGCTCCCACGAGGCCTAAAAGATGGATCAGACACGCTTCCAATCGAGTTAGCGAGCTTGTCTGACAGGTACAATTGAGGAATCTGAATTCTTCGTGGATGGAAAATTTCGCTGACACCTCGAATGCGATTAGGTTTGTTGAGTCCTTGAGCGCCAAAACTCACCCTTCTCCTCCTTCGATTGATAAGATTTCGGCGATGTTTCAAGAGTTCTATGTTCGCGCAGAATCCCATATAGCAACGCACATTTCGACACTTGCCTCCCGCATCAATCGGGATGCCTCTCCTTCCAAATCGAACGACGGTGCGGCGGACAAGGCCGGGACAGACCATCAGATGCTCACGGCCTCGGAAGTGACAGAGAGAAGAAAGGCACGGAAACAACTGGCGTACAAGCGGGTTGCGCTAGAAGAGACTGTTGAACGACGCGTGTGCGAGAGCGTTTACAGTAAAATCTGGCGCCACAAAAGTACCTTGGATGAAGTACGAGATGAGAAGCTGCGTTCCAAGACTGCAGCGTTATCATTACTCGGAATCACCCTGAAGGATCTTGGCATCGAGGTCCCTACGACAGATGAAGAGAAGCAGGAAGAAGCCAGCAAACGGCTTTCTGCGGCCCGCGAGAGCCTGATGAAAATGAATGATGAAAGATACCCCCTCGGCAAACTTCAACATTTGATCTCTGCGCACAAAGCAATTGTGGACACTCTGACGATTCTTCTTCCATCCTCATCCTCTGCTGATGAGATCCTACCTACGCTGATTTATTGTCTCATCACGTCTCCGCCGGAAGGAATTAACGTCATCAGTAACCTGCTCTTCATCCAGCGATTTAGATCCGCAAGTAAGATGAATGGCGAAGCCGCATACTGCTTGACAAATCTCGAGGCCGCGATCAGCTTCTTGGAGGATGTAGATCTATCCAGCTTAAATGCAGAAAATACGCCCGATGGCCAGCCAAGACTCTTGAACGCCATGACAACCCCGAATGCAGAAAAGCTCGATCCTCTTCGATCCGCCAAAGAGACCTCGCAGCCAGCGGTAACATCAGCCTCTGCAACCCCTGAGTTCTCGAAGCCCGCGAAGGAAGCAGCCTCTGCCAGTTTACCCAGGGCGCAGCTTTCTGTGCCGTCTGCTCAACAACGACGCCTGAGCAACCTGTTCCAACCCCCCGCCAAGGTCCTGGGCGCTGCTAATGATGCGGTGCGAAATACCGCGGACCAGAGCCTGAAAAATATCAGTAACACCTTAGACAACAGTTTCAATTTCCTTTTTGGCCGGCTCAAGGAGATGCAGTCGAATCAACGAGGTGGACCGGACGGTTCACGGCCAGTGGTCCCTAAGACTCTAGATGAGGCTCGACGCCTTGTCACCAGCCCGAATATCCTCAACGACAAAAGCACTGCAAACGAAGATATGTCGATAAAAGATGATAGATTACGGCCCGAAGATAGACGCAGAGGCCGCGTCGATGGCCGACAGAGCCCTCGAGACAGGAGCGTTGACAGCACCAAGAGCAACGATAGCACGCGGAGACCTCTTGCACCACGCTCAAATTCGCAAAAGGATCAAGCGACCCCAAGTCCAAGCACTGGTGGCTCCATCTTCACCCCCAGCTCTGGCTCCACACCACTGGAGTCGATGAAGAACTTCAGCAACACGTTCAACCCACTGAACCACATCCCCGGGATGATTCGCGGGTTTGGTCGCAGCGCGCCTGAGACGCCAGCAACGACCAATATCCCAGAACGACTCAGACCTTTGGCTTCTTCCACTTCCACTTCCGATCACCCACCATCAACAGAGTTGGCGGGGTTGTCCAAGATCGACCCCCCGATTAAGCGTTTCCTGGAAGTTCAGGACGCGCAGGACCTCAAACTGGGCGAAGTGGCCGAGCTACTGGATGACTATAAAAGACTTGCCACGGCATTACTCAATCTTGGCGTGTTGAATGGGCGAGCTGATCAGTGATCATCATGCCAAAAGTCTGTGTTTTTTCACCTGCATTCCCGATGGCGTTGGTTATCTTTTTAGTCGAGCGGTATGATACTCCGGAAAGGGACGGGGAGCTTCTTTTCTTTTTGTTGTCATTGTAGCTTGAACTCTTGAATCATTCCTTTATTATTCTTCATTTATTATATTCATGGTTTTTTATTCTGTTTCATCGCCATCATCCTAGTCAGTCATAGGCATAGGCACATTGGTGTGTACTGTATGTATGTACATGTACAATATATGTAGTCATGTGTAGACAAAACATGACTTAAAATGAGCTGAGCTGGCTCTTTCTTGCTGGCCCTGACCCTGTCCTCCTCCCTCTCTTTCGGAATTGATCGATATAATGAGGTATTGTAGAATAAACCAGTCGCGCTATGAATGAAACCTTTCAGAAAAGAATACGATGAGACGCCACCATGCATGGAAGGGGGAAACGAAACGTATGCGCTAAAACGATGCTTCTTGGGAAATGACAGGAAAGTTGAAAAAAAAAGGAGTAAATTGAATTGTATGCAATTTGATGCAATTGATGCGAGGGTAGATAGATAGACAGGTATCTATTTATGCGAATGAGAAAGAAGATATGCATAGTCGTGATATCATCAAAGATGAGCGAGAAAGAAAGAAATAGTAAAGGCCGGCGCGCCATTCGTGGCTGGCCATGCTCACCCAGCAAGCAGCAACGTAACTAGTTCCAGAATTTCTGGAGGACGACAAGGGGGGAGGTGGTGGATGTAAAGTCAATGAGCTGCTCCACGCAACACCTCCAATCCCCCCTCTTTCATCTCGGCGAGCTTCCTGTCAAGATCAGCGTTGTTCTTCTGAATTTGTTCATGTCTGCGTTTGATCTCAGCCTCGAACAAAGCTGCCGTCTTGCGACGTGCCTGCCGCGCGTTCTTGATCTTGGTCAGCATGTTGCTGAATTCGGTGATGAGCTGATCGCCAAATTCCTCCCATTCCGTAATGGATAGGCTGGAGAGGTAGGCGTGGCGCTCCGCGTCCGATAGCGTCTGGACATGAGCGACTTTCTCAGCCGCGGTTTGGGCTTGCTTGGACTGAGGTGGAGATGATGGCTCTGGACTAGTAGTAGGAGGAGCAGGAATGAAATCAAAGGGCTCACTCTCAAGATCCGAGAATGATTTCTTCTGAAGCACTTCTTGAGGATAATCTAGTTTGAACCGGTTTTCTCCCCGTGAAGGTGAAGCTTGCTTGGTAGCTTTAGACGGCTCTGGTATCCGGATATCAAGGCTGTCGGTGTCGTCGATATCTTCGTCGTCTGTTGTATCCAGAACACTACCGGCTCTGCGGTTGGGATTTTCTTCGTAATAATGTGACGAACTTGAGTCTTGCCTCATATGGTCCTTTTTCTGGGGACTAGTTGTCGACTTCTGCCGGCTAGGCGGCTGTGGTCGTGGTCCACTGGCCCGACGAGTGGGAGATTGATATATAAGCCGCTCATACGGACGCTCATTCTTGAAGTTGAAGCGGTTCTGGGGAGTAGTTGCCAGGCTTTGCTTTCTATACGGCAACCTGGTGGGCTTCACCATATCAGGAGCAGAGATAAAGCGAGTAGAGGTGACCTTTCCTCCCTCCGTCCGGTCTGGGTCCATCCGAGAAGGCGTCCTGGTAATCATTCTCGATGGATCCTCTCTCCGGCTGCTCGTCGCTGCTGCTCCTGCAGAGCGATAAGCTTGAGAAGAAATCCAGTCCAGCGTCTGCGTTTTCTCATCATCGGCATCCCCATCACCCGGGGAACCAATTGAACGTAACTGGTCCTCCTCGGCGTTGAAGTCATCAGAATGACCAAGATCGGAGTCTACACTCCCGTTCCAATTTCGAGAAAGGCGCTGGGCGTAAAAGCTAGGACCAAAAGCTTGGTTATCCTCGACATCGGCAACGCTGGTTACGGTGAGTGTGGAATCATCCACCGCTTCGACATCCGTATCAAACACGCTTTTCTGCCTCTCCTCCTGGTGATGGGCATCCTCCTGTGGAGGTTGAACATCATTCACTAGGTAAGGTCCAGTGAATCTTGACTGTGAGACACCAACCCCAGTTTTACCGTCTGGGACCTGCCTTGACGGACGTTGCTGGTTGGATACATCTCTCGTGCCTGGGTGAAGCTGATCGGCTTCCTTTGCGTGGATGTAATCGCCCACGGCCATGATTGCTCAGTTTTCGCCCAAGATGAGCTAGAGCACCCGGCACTGACGAGGTTAATGGAAATCCTCCGACATCATGACTCCCGTTGTTTATTTGTTTAGATGGGGCGAGCGGATGCACCGCCAATGTTTGGTTCCGCGATATGGAAAGTTTATCGAACGCGGTTGCTCCGCAGTCTGTTTCGTTCCGCGAAACCACGTGACTGCTTGATGGCGGATTCGGGCATCAATCGAGTACGACTATTACTGGCCATCAGGGTAGCTACTAAGCGTACCTTGAATTTTCTTCCCCAGCCAGATTCACCTTTATTACGCGGTAGATTGATATTGAATTATGCACTTTGCAGAAGAGCCAATGACTGCCCTCATAATCCAAACAAAACGGAATTATCATCAAATGACAGGCTTAGAACCAGCATCTACGTTGGAAGGCTCCGAGATAGTGCTCCCCGGATAGCTCATTGTAACTCCTTGAGATATCAGCTAAGAGAAGTATCGTTGATGTGAAGATCCTCAAAAGAGTGTGATACGCCCTTACTGCGCATCTCAGCTTTCTCGAGAAATTCCCTTGACCTTTCCCGTTCTGCGTCCCTTTTCTCCGTTGCAAGTCTCTTCTCCCGTCTCGCTATCATTGCTTCTGGTGATTCCTCCATGCCCATGGAATCCTGGTCGCTCAGTTCACTCGTGTCATCCTCGCCCTGCGGCACTGAGGATACAAAAAGATCTCCAACCCAAAGTGCCACCATGCCACGGAGTCTTAGCAACTCTGGGCTGTCGGAATACGGAGGGGACACGAGCAATTCATCCATTCGCGCTGCAATCTGCTGCGCTTCTTCCAACTCCTTGGATCTGATACCAGCAATGAGATCGGATTTTCTCTTGCCTTGCTCCTCAGCAAGATCAGACTCTGACATCGCATCATCTTCTTCAGATGGGCTTTCCGAAGCTTTGTCGTTGCGGTCTTGCAGTAGTCGCTCCCTCGCGATATTACTCTCTTCCTGGACGACGTAGATCCAAAGACCGAACATGGCGGGATAGAAATCCAAGGAACTCACGGATTCTGGGGATGCTTTGCGATATGGATACTGAAGGATGAGCCTCTCGTAGTATGCTTTGGCTTCTTCGAATCCTTTCCTGGTGAAAAAGGGCCTAGCGGCACTGATTGTCCTTTGGGCGTCCCCCTGGTTATCTCGCTGGCTAGAAGCGTGCGGGTTAATTCGAGAATCCCGACGAAGGAGGATCTCAGCGCCTAGACCCCATCTGCCCTCGTTTCGTACGTCAATAGGATGGCCAGCAATTTCCTCCCGCAGGATCAAACCCCATGCGCGTCCAGCTCGAACGTAATCGCCTTCAAGGAGGCAACGATGCAGGATGGCTGTGAGGACAGCAAGATGTCGAAGCCGTAGGTTACCTTGCTGCGCGGCAGATTGCGGGACATATAGAGGAGGGGAAAGGGTGGATAATTTCTTGGTGTAGTTCTTCCTCAGTTTCTTCCCAGATCCGTCTGCTGCTGCATGAGGGAAGTGTCCGCCAGGAAGCTCTTGATCAAACGGCTGGCCCGCAATGCGATACTGATGAGCTTCTTCCGGGGACAGCACGAGGGTTGAACTTCCACCCGTCGTTATTTCAGGGCCAGACACCACATCTTGGACTTCGTCTTCGCTCTCGTCCTCATCACCCCACTCATCCTCTCCCCTCCGTCGTTTCCTCGGCTCGTACTTGTTCGTCCGAATGCTCTGCGGCTGCTGCCATGGCGCGAGGGGCAGGGAGAAGAGCGATGCCGAGGGGGAAGAGGTCATGAAATCCGAGACGTGGTATAGCTTCCGGGACAATCGATATGGACCGTCATGGCAAGCTGTAGAGGTTCGGGGAAAAGAAAATACCGATGTAGACTCTCAGCGCCTGTAACGGTCAAGCATGCTGGTGCGACAGAAAATGTTTTATTAGCAACTAGGGAATGACCCAAGGAACAGCAGAGCTGCAATTGGATCCTGCTTACAGTTGCACCCTGGCGTTGGTCGTCTGTTGAGAACAGTCGTTTCTTGCTCTTTCGAGAAGGCTCTAAATAGTGATAAGAAACTGTGTGGCGGCCAACCCGAGCGGCACCAGACAGTCCCCGACCGATGGCCGTTTCCGACGACTCGGGTTTGACGGGCCCAAGCTTCGATCTGTTGCCACAAGAACCGTTGAGATTCTGGAAAGAACTGAGTCACTCCTCCAGAACACTAGAGATCGATTGACCTGTCGTGTGATTTGTAATCCTTGCCTTGGGAAAGTAGGGCAACCCAAATAACGAGACATCCAACCTGCAGCCGCCTCTGTTCTTAAGCAGCGCGTTTGCCTAGTACCTCAGAACCCCGTACTCCGTACACTCAAGGCTGTGACCTGTGACAGGCATCCCTAAATCTTTCAGGCGGAGCACTGTCCTCTGCGTCGTTTGCTGGGCTGCTCCGATCCTCCGCAGCGACCGACCATTGGGTTTCCCTGTCCGGAATCCGGATTGCTGACCAACACGGCAACAACTCAGCGCCCGCCATCGTCGTCACGCGCCCCCGCTGGCTCGAAGCTCGACTTGTCCACTCCCTCTTTCTCGCTCTCTTCTCTTCTCCTGCATTGCACCCTCTTCTAACAGTCAGCCCGGTCTGGCCGTCGGACAAGATTCCAGACTGCCTGTCAGCTAGGGTTGTCTGTCACTTCAAGCAAGGTTGTTGGGGTGGGCCCTGCGATCACTGCCTGTTTCACGTTCAGGGTCCCTGTCACTCCCATCCTACTACTGTAGGCTGAACCTCCCCTCGCCAACATCAACCATTCTTCGTCACCCAAGAGTGGCAACCTGCAACTACGGTTCCGAACAGGTGGTCTGATCTAACTTGACACCTAGTTGGATTCTTAGGTGATCACCCAGTTAAGGATCCTGGCCGTTGTTCGGACTTCAGCGACCTGCGTCCCCCACGGTACCTTTCACAGGCGTCCAGCAGATATCTGACCAGCCGACCGTCACGGACACTTCGTCTCACCCTGCTATCCCACCCTTACCTTCGATCTTCCTGATTATCCGACGCTTTACAGCTCTTCTCTGTGAGTTGCAGGAGATTGGTCACAGCGTTCCGGTCGAATGCTCGGTGGCGGTTAAGTACCTAAAGCACCGAGTTGCAGCCTTGTTCGATTTCTTCTCTTCCTTTACAAATTCTTCTACCTCTTGCCTCCCTTATTTCGGACGGCTTTTGAAAGACTTTTTGTCGGCAGCTTTGCTTCCCATGGCGAAGTAGACGGACTGTCTCGTTTGGACCTCATCTTTCCAGATATCTCCGTGCCTTCCTGATTCTCCACGACCAGTTACTATGGGACAAACCTCCTCCACACAGAGGGATCAGCGGCAAGACAGCGCCTCACGATTTTCAGTCCCCTCACGACGACATAGCAATGGCGAAGAAGTTATCATGAACAACGACGAAGAGATGTCGGGACACCCGGAGGATCGCAGCTCCGCTCCTCCGGGGCAAGAGTCAGACCGAAACATCTATAATCTACTTACAGCGCCATCAACTCCCTCAGAGTCATCCGGTTTTCAGCCATCCACTTTTGGACACCACGACATGGAAGCGTCAATACCTACAACCGACCACGAGCATGAAACTAGACCTTTGGTGGACATGAGACCGTCGGACACCCGGGCTGCTCCGATATCACGTATGGTGGTGAGGAGGCAGTCGACCATGTCGAGATTAGGTTCTCGGATCCTACCAAACTCCGTGATACGAGGCCTACTTAACAGCGAAGAGGAGACGCCTGCAGAAGGCCATGCTCATCGAAACGGACGTCTATCGAGAACCCTTCTTCGATCCGAAACTTACAGCAGCCGCTTCAATTCGTTGAGCTCGCTGGGATCGAGAGGGATTTCTCGACGACGCTCGATTCGTGGGCCATATCCACTTCCTCGGGGTGACGCGGCCCTAATTCCTGATGCTCCCCCGAACCCGACTTTCCTCGATTCCTCTGCTGAGCCGATTCCGGATTCCAATAGAGGATCCTGGCGACGGAGCGCACGACTGAACCGTGTTCGTGACTCCTTAGCCACTCCTATTTCACACATATTTGGACCGCCCTCTCCGCCACCATCCAGCCAAGTTACGAGCACTCCGCCTCAGCGGCCATCACGATCAACGTTCCACGAAGGATCGGATCAGCTTCTCCCCCCGCTGGCTCCTATGGATACCACTATGGATTTCGACGATCCCCCTCATGAGCTGGATTCTGTGGAACCTGCAGTGAGGAGTTCGCGACCACTGTCGCCGGTTCCTTCCACCAGGACTTCACAGGGACCAGGAGCGATGCGACGACTGCCAGGCATATTACGGGCCAGGCCATCCCGGATCTTGCGACGAGAAGAGCAAACACCTCTGTCTCGGGTTCTACAACTGGCTGCTGCTGCTATTGCCGCTCAGCTGTCTGGCACCGCTACCCCTGCGCTTCCCAACATCCAGTCTCTTGGGAATGATGGACTAGACGCATCGCTTGAGAACTTCATCCAGAGCCTGCAGCAAGCTACGTTCGCTCAGACCAATGCTTTGCCTTCAGGTGACTCTCAAAACCAGACCGCAGATGGCAATCCTGCCCCAGTTAACTTCCTCAGAGTTTTCCGCTTTGCTAACCCCGACACACCCTCCGGTGCGAGTGCGTCCGGACGAACAACGCCCGAGTCTGGGGAACAGGCAAATCGCTCAGACAGAATGGACGTCGATGAGCCCGCGGGACAAAGTTCTGAGGGTCAAGGTTCTGAAGGTCGGACTGTCACTTTGGTCGTCGTGGGAGTAAGGTCAGTTCCCTCCAGTGGAGTGGTCGGCAATCAACACCACACCGGTGGTCTTGGGCTGGACGCCCTGCTCGGTCTGCCACTCTTTCCACCAAGCAACACGTCACAGGATCAAGGCGGCGCTGGCAACCTTATTCGACGTGCTGATGGTGGATCCAGATTTTCGCCTCATCGCAATATGATGGAAAGCACCAACGCAAACTATGACAGCCAGCGCCACCAGAGATCGTCGTTCTCCGCTTCTCGGAGACCATCGGACGCCAGTTCCACTCCCAATGGGGTCTCATCTACTCCTGCGACGGCACTTTCAGAGAGTCCTCCGGGGCCTCATCCACCCCCGTCGACTCCCGCGGAGCCCATCTTGTCTGCGGGTTCCTCAGGTAACTCGACACCGAGCCGCAGACCATCATCAGCGTCTGCCATGTCTAGCAGCATCTCGCCTCAGCTTCACGAGGAGCCATCGAGACAGCCCACCGTCGAGCCAGGTGAAGGAGATGCTTCATCCACCGGTGCTCGCCAGCGACGTCGGAGTGATTCTGAATATGCTCGTCACCGCCACCTCGGGTCGGGTGCGGCAAGACGCAACGGGGTCGTCGAACCCGATAATCCAACACCGTCGACAAGTCGAACTTGGCTGATCTATGTCGTCGGAACGAACCTGTCCGAGAATCACCCAGCGTTCGCTGCTCCAAGCCTCTTTACAGATGTAAGTTACCGTCAAGACCAAGACCTTGCTACAATTTCGTACGCTAACCGTTTGTATAGAATCCCACTTACGAAGACATGGTTCTCCTCTCATCACTTCTTGGACCAGCCAAGCCCCCTGTCGCATCTCAGGCCGATGTTAACTCGGCGGGGGGGGTGTATACTCTCGTCGAGTATGCAGGGTCTTTGGTTGCAGAAGCTGTGGACGGCAACGAAACCATTGAAATTGGAGAGAATGAACGATGCTTGATATGTCTCAGCGACTACGAGGCAGCAGAGGAGGTTCGACAGCTCGCTAAGTGCAAGCATATTTATCACAAGGAATGCATTGATCAGGTACGTTTGAGCCTACAAGTGAAACACGTCTGGAGCATGGCGCTAACATGGTTTGCTTAGTGGTTAACCACGGGCCGAAACTCTTGCCCACTTTGTAGAGGCCAAGGAGTTGCCGAGTCCTCGAGCAATAATACCAACACCAACAGCACAGCCCCCGCACAGGAGGCTGCTGCTTAAGCTCTCACCTTATCCACCCAAAAAAACGAGAGCAAGGGTCCTTCACTTGGATCCGTTCTCAATCGCTGCCTTGAAGCAATTTGCTTGAGGTCACGTGTGTCAATTTGTGTTTTGTCGCTGTTTCTAATGACCTGGTGGCTTTCCTATTCCGAGCGTCCATACCTCCGGCATTACATTGCTCTTTCCTTCTTTCCCTGTCTTTTAGCATAATGATTACACCATACCCACCCGCATCTCATCACATCAACGGAGGTGTCCTTGAGCTAGAGGCCAACAAGGACAGCAGGATAGTCACCGTTTTGTCCTTCCTGTTTGTCTTCGGTGCCAGTTTACATCCATGGTTCAGATACCACCCATGTTCATGACATCCATTTTTTTGATTTGTTTGTACTTGAAGGCAGGCATCAGTGGCACGGTCTCAAAGAGTCATTTTTCTTTTTTCGATTCCTGACGGTCTCGGTTAACCACATGCTATGGGAAACACTTTCGGTGATACCCTGGGATGGTTCGTTCAGGTCGGTAGAGGTTAGGGGGATTTTCTTTCGATGGCGAGCCTACTTTGATCCTTCCTCGATGTATTTTCATGTTAGAGAATAACTTCCTTGCTAGAGTCACATTCCTAAATACACAACCGTATGATTGCCGAAAGCCGTAGACTGGCCTGGAGAAGTCCTCCAATATGGTGATGCCGGATGTGGAGAAATGCTTGGTGACGACTGGCGGAAGGGCCAAGCGGAGATATCGCCCCGCGGTTCCGCTCCCACTGGATCTTATGCAGTGAATGCTGACTCAGCGAACGAGGGGCATTGCTCCGGTCCGGTTCCCCGCCTAGGCTGGTCGAACAGTACGATAACTTTAGAGGTGTCTATTTTCTTGTAGCCATTGCTGAGAACTTTTGCTATCCTTGTGTCTTTGGTTATTCCAGTTTCATCCGGTGGAAAACTTTTATTTTTTGATCGCCTCAACACCAGTTGAGCACGATTGAAGAGTGACAACTGGTGAGGAGGGGAAAAAAAATTTCATCGACTGGACACAAGGCATGGACAGTCCAATTCGACTCACTGTCCTCATATCTGGCAATGGCACGAATCTGCAGGCCGTAATCGACAAAGTTAGCGCGGGCCAGCTACCGGTGAATATCGTCCGGGTGCTATCCAACCGCAAAGATGCCTTTGGGCTCGAACGTGCCAAGCGAGCAGGTATTCCGACGACATACCACAACCTGGTCAAATATAAGAAAAAACACCCGGCGACACCGGAGGGTGTCCAGGCCGCACGGGAGGAATATGACGCCGAACTGGCGCGACTAGTGCTCCAAGACTCACCCGACTTGGTCGCGTGTCTTGGGTTCATGCATGTCCTGTCGATGAAATTTCTGCAACCGTTAGAAGACGCCCATGTTAAGATTATCAATCTGCATCCTGCGTTGCCGGGAGCTTTTAACGGTGCTGTGAGTAGTTGGCCCAGTCTTTGCCTTACGTATACATATCGATTCGATGCCCCTGGATGATTTCTCAAGCGTCTTACTATCTTGCATTCTATTACTAAGACTTCACGCAGAATGCTATCGAACGTGCCCATACTGCTTGGAGGGAGGGAAAGATCGACAAGACGGGAGTAATGATCCACCACGTTATTTCGGAAGTTGACATGGGCAAACCCATACTGGTTAAAGAGATTCCTTTTGTCAAGGGAGTCGATGAAGACCTGAACGTGTTCGAACAAAAGGTCCATGAAGTCGAGTGGGGGACTGTAATTGAGGGAATCGAGATTGCTATACGAGAAATAAAGGAAGAAAAGGGCAAGCACTCCGGAGCAGCGTGAGATCGCGAGTATAGACCATGAAATGCTCTATCAGGCCTGGGGCCCCTACGAGCTTGTCCGGAACGGTGCAGAGCCACCCACATCATGAAATACAACTGTGCTCAATCGGTAGAGTTGGGACTCGTCCGTGAAGGCATCCGATTCACGCTTGGAACCATGGTGCTAGGTCCTCTTAAGGGGTGATAACTACTCTTCATCTGTGACACTTCGAAATATCAAATTGCACACGATAGCGAAAACTATGACATGTGTGTCGATTCGCCGGCAAGACGTTCAGTTACGGACTATCACGTGTGCAGGCTACAAATAGCACGTGAGATCTCCTTGTTGGGGCGCTCGAATGGCGAGACGCTTCACGATGACACACATCGAGTTCTTTTCGCTTAGGAAGAACCGCTTCTGGCTTGTACCCGACCGATAGAACATTCGCAAAAACTCGGGGTGATTCAAAGCAATTATCCAGTTGAAAATGGGCCTTTGAATTGAACAGCAAAGTAACCTATGTATTACTGTTGTTAGAGCTCTATATCCATGCTACCTAATACCCCTCTCTCTGTCGTGTTCGTATAATATCCCGAGTCATCAAACTCCATGTCTTCCTTTTGCCCTTGCCTTATCACCCTGTTAACTGATTGTGCCTCAAGGTGCCTGTCAAAAGTCCATGCCGCCGGGCATTGGACCAGTCGGCTCCATCCGAAACAGGTACCTGTGTGTACCCCACGAGGGAGCACTCACCATCCCGGTAAGCTTAGTGTATGAGGTACCTCCACCTGCTGCAGTCGAATCACATATCTCTCTCTCAGGTCATGTGCTTCTTTTTCGATATTACCTCGGTATAAAAAGATCATGTCTTGTAGAGGAGCACACTACCCAAGAGTTTCGAGTTTCTTGATCCTGGCCAATATTATAACAGGTACATATAATGTAATAGAAACTTACTACTGGTAGGGATGTCAACGATCAAGCTCGGAGGACACGGGTGCCCGGAGTCAGGAGCTGTCTGGCTAGAGTGTCATAGCCTCAGCAGCATTGACAATGTAACGTTTTCTTCTTATTGACCTATTATATACACCGTATACAATTATTACTCCGTATATTACACCGTATATGGACGACAACTGTAACGCATCAACTTATCAGAGCCTATCTACCGGTGCATTGACCTTCCCATCGGTATTATTGGGTTTATAGAAAAGTGGAGTCTTTCCCGAAAGGGTTACTCTGCAGGAGTGGGAAGATCCTCATTGAACTGGATGGATCCTTCCAAACACCCCCCCTAAATCCCTGATAGTAATATTAACTCCGTACCTAGCCAGAATGGAAGGAGTAAAAAAGGAACCCGTGACGAGTTCGGTGTTTGTTTCAACGTCATCTTTCATCTGTATCATATAGGCTCTCTATCGTAGACATCAAGTCATCAACAGTGCCTGCCCTGTGACGAGCTGACAGAAAAAAGAAATAAAGAAACAAAGAAAATCCCCTTCGTGATGGTTCGAGGACCCCGAGGATGGCCGACTGTACTCCGTACACCGTAAACAATGGCATGATTAAGGACAAGCATGAAGTTAATGTCGAGGGTCCATGATAATCAGTCGGGGAGGGGACAAGAAATGCCGCCTGCACGAGGCAAAGTCCCCGCCCGCCCCAGCAGAGAAAGAGCGCCCATTGAACAAAGACCGTTTCACTGCGTGTTTAAACTTTGGAAGGAGCCTGCTAAAGCCGTGGCCACGGGTGTTTCCTCTTGCCGGCCAGCCTATCATGCTGGTGATCGGGAAGCTGCTTCCTTAACTCCCCCGTGCCGCGTTATGTAAGCACCGCGGTTTGCAGCGTTTGCACGCCCTCCACCCGGATCTGCGGCGTTGATGGGCCGGCCTAATGCCGCAGCTAGCGGAATCTAGGATTGATTGATACTAGAACTCCAGGTCAATGCACCGCATGCCCATCGCCATTCGTCACCGGCAGCCCTGGCATACGTGGATGGAATATTAACGGACGTTAAGATCCGGGATCCTGGCCATGCTGCCATGCCGTCCACGGCAGCCCTGTCTCTGCTTTCTTTGCTTTTTTGGGGCTCTTCATTGGCAGTCCGGACATGGTGCTTACGGACTAGGGAATCCGACAGTCGGTCCAAGGGGCGTCTATCGATTTCCCAAAGTGGTGACTTTCTTCGGAGAGACCTGGAGATTCGCCCGATCCCCTTTTTTCCGATTGGGCCGCTGCCTCTTGCGGTTCTGTCTTTTTAAAGAAGGCAGATTGTGCCATCGGTCTGCCCCATAGACACCTAGCCATGGCATGGATTGACCGGCGACACAAGAGTGGATGCTGGAGCGGCAGGCTGGCACTGGGCAGGTGGGTAGGACGGGCAGCCTCCGTGTGTCACCCTACGGCGTCTGGCATTCTCTGTTCGTGGCGCTGGGTATCTACGGAGCAGAGAGATCATCATTCTTGTCACCTTCAGAGAGGCTCAGGCGGAGGTCTGCGTCTTGCCAATAGAAAAAAGAGTTGATCAGGAGCCATCCGCTTTCTGCATCCCCGGCATCCCATTAGCTGGCGACCGGACCGTTTGGATCGGAGGACGTTGGCCCAGGACACTGGAAGCCAACCACGGCCAGGGCAGGGGCAGGGCCTCAGCGCACGCTCACCCAGGCCGCGAGAGAAGTCCGTTACCGTAATCTGATCGAAGGGCTGAAGCAGCGTAGGTATCCAGCAGCACTTGGCTCCAGAGCTTCTTTCCCCGCCATCAGCGCTGCGCGCACTAAGGTTCCGGAGCTGGGGCGCCTGGGTTTCCGTTTTGGTGGTGTGCTCCGACCCTGACTAACTGCAAGCTGGATAGTTTGCAGAGAGGCCAGGAGAGACTCGAGCAGCGCAGCGATGCTGGCAGCAGATGGCTCCAACGTCCCTGCCGGCCCCACCGTTCCGTGCCCGCCAAGAGCCTGGCTTGGAGAGCGCTGAGATCGGGCTAGCACCCGGCCTCGCTCCTCCGCGCCGTGCTTCTGCACCAGCACGCTGAAGACAGCCAGATTCAAGCACCAAGCTCCCCGGCCACTACTGTTACACGGCGGCGCTGGACCTCGACCCTCGACCCTGCAGCGTGTCTGGCGTGGGCCTGCCTGCAGCGTCCGGCATAGCGTCCCCGCGGTCCAAAGCCTCTGCCGCCGCGGCCGCACGAGGCTCACGGCGTGATATCTGCCTAGCTCTGTGCCGGCATCCTCATCCATGCCCGTCGACGTCTCTCTGCAACGGTCCCTGCCCTACAGTCTCTGCCACTGCCTTTCTCTCTCTCCCACGCCCGCTCTCTGCTGCGCTCGCTCGCCTTGGGGACGCCTGCGCGACATCTCCAATCGAGCACTGGACGTGGTGGGGCTGGATGAAAGCGGGAAAAGAGCGTGCTAAGCCGCCCACAGCTCGAGCGCGATTAGCACCGCATTCCCATGCATTGCTCGAGGATAGCAGCAGATACCCAGTCAGTCGTTATTACACACGGTTTGCAACGCTACTCGATTCTGTCCATGACGCCTGCTGGCCGTTTGCTCGTCGCGTCTCGCAGATCTGACCTCCTGTACGAGCGCATGCCCAGACTGCCTCCAGGGATCTAGATCTCTTCGTCTATCTGCGAACGCTGCTGCCAGGTTCGACCACGCCCATGGAGCAACCGTTTTATCCGCCAGGCGCTCCCATGGGCGCCTATGCTGCGGATGCGCAGGCCATGCAGTTCCACAATCCGCCTTCATATCCTCCTTATCCCATCCTCCTGGGCCCTGTGCAATTGCCTGAGAGTGTCGCATATTGGCACAACACCCCCGTCCAGCAGCCGGGAATGGCACCACCCATGGGCGCGCCCGTCTCGTTGCAGAAACAACCCGCGCATGGTGCCACGGATCAGAAAAAGCATAAGCGGACGCGCAGTGGCTGCTTCACTTGCCGGGCTCGTCGAGTCAAGGTAACGTAACTTCCATTAACCCCAGATCCAGCAGGCCACCTTGCCTAATCGAAGTCACTGTAGTGCGATGAAGCTCGACCCATCTGCGAAAGTGAGCTCTGCATTGTTTCCCCCAACGTCTGCTCGGGCGGTCTTTCGCCACTGACGTACGTGCAGGATGTCGGAAAGGAAAACGAGACTGTGTCTACCCCTCGCCGTCCGCAAAGTCAGGCAGTCGTGCACGTTCCAAATCGAGAGATCATCGGAAATCCGTGAAGGACGCTGGTTCGTCTGATGAAGATGACGGCGGGGATGTCAGCAAATTGGAGGCGATCCCGGACGATGAGGAAAGCCCCGAACCACCCTCGACGACCTCCCCTACCGGGGACACCGGTAAAGCGAGACCGGGCCTCCCCAGAAGGCAGAGCTCCCAGTCACTAGACAAACGGAGGGCGAGGAAAGCATCAGACACATCGGCCTCCAGCAAGGCCAAGTCAGAATCACCCACTCTACCGTCGACTCCAAAGTCCGTTTCTCGAAGTCCCCGAGTCCGTTTTCAGTACAGCGATCTGTATCAGAAGCCCCAGCGAAATATCTCGACCCTAACGGAATTCACTCGGCTGCGCGAGGATGTGCGCTTCCTCCTCAACCATCACCAGGAAAGACTCAATTACCATCACTATTTCTTAAGGAAAGAGTCGGATGACTTTGTTCGTGGGAGTATCATTGATCTAGCACTGAAATACGAACCCCTTCTCTACGCCGTTGTCGGTTTCTCTGCATATCATCACACTATCCACCAGCCAAATGGAAAGCTGTATGACTTTCTGAAATATTACAATCGGTCACTGTCGCTGCTGCGGAAATCGCTGGCGTCTGGAGAACAGCACGGAGAAGCAATGCTGGTCACAATTCTCCAACTGTCGACGTTTGAGGTTTGTTTCCTCACTCTCTTCCTGGTTCTTGCGTAATATTGACTAAAGATCGTCAGGAATGCATAGGTGATTGGGTGAATCTGCTCGATCATCACCAAGCGGCAGATATTCTGATGCGCGAAATCCTAACACCGCAAAGCATTGTGACGAACGAGCTTCACAGGCATATCTTTATCTGGCACGCCCGTTTTGACGTCGTTGCTGGCCTCCTAGCAGGTAGCGAGGCGATCTTGAGCCGCGAATGGTACACTGCGATCGAAGAATATGATGCTGAGCAGGCGGCTCAAAACCCCTACCATGTTCAAAAGCAGCTGGCCTGGGTGCAATCTCGAATTCGAGTCTTTGCCCTGGATATGGCCTCACTATTTGCAAAACTTTCGCGTGAGATAATCAGCATGGACGAGTTTCTGACCCAGCATGAACGCCTTTGTCGGGCGTTGGAAGATATGCACCGTACTTTGCAGCCCTTCGACACTTGCGAACACGCGGTGAGGGCTAATATTTATATACAGCACGAGGGACCGGACGATGTTCTGGAACCTGATGTTCCTGGCTTGTTCTATAAAGGGCCCTTATGGAGTGTGAACTTTACTTGGGTTGATGTCCTGGCCACTGAACTGATGTTCAAATATCAATCCCACCTTGTAATACAGCAGCCCGACGGTGCGGAGCTGCAGAGGCTAGCATTGGAGATATGTCGGATCGTCGAGACCATCATGCGATGGCCAGAGAAGGAGGTTGGGAAGGTGATTGCGTTCCACAATTGCCTTCCGATTACGGGCATGTTTCTACCTCGAGACGAGAAATACATCATGTGGAGTCGACAGATGCTGGCTCTTTTGGAACAGAACGGGTGAGTCCTGCAAGTAGCGAACATCTGTTGCTGTCAGATCGAATCGCATACTGATGCGAATCTTGTGTTTTTAGGTATATATACCCTCCCAAACTGCGGGCAGGGGTAGCAGAAATATGGCAGATACCCGAGGTGAATCATTGGTGGCTACCAGATGAAGACACTTATCCGGACATTGTGAAGGAAATCCGTGCCTTGACCGAGGAGCGGACGACGAATCCTCGCGACAACATCCGTGAAGACATCCGCGACATGAAGTCACTGTTTGGGAAGCTGAATCTCGACGACGGCGGTAGCCAGAACAGTTCCCCCAGCGTCGACAGTAGTGGTCTTGTGACCGAAGCCTCTCCCGACCAGCTGTCCAATTGCGTCCAAGCCTGGCAACAACAGAACCTGCAACTAGGCGATAAAGACCCTCCTCCTCCAACGTCAGAGGGACCGAGATAGATCGAGAACCTCCATTGAAAATGTCCCCGAAGGAGGAGGGAGGAGTCTTGGAAACGACATTTTCTTTTGTTCTTTTTTCCCCCTTTTAGTGCCGTGGCATATCACCCCCTGATCTGACGGTGTTTCAAGGAAATGTTTTTTTTTCTGTTCTTCAAGGAGGCGGTTTGATTTTTGATATCCAATATATATCCATCCTCCACACTTGTTTTTGTCTACCAGTCATGTACATGACATGAAAATGTTATGACGTTTTTTTTTCCAACCTCTGTTCCACGTGGGCAAACTCCACAACCATGGTTCTTTGGTTTTTGGTTTTTGGTTTTTTTGTGTATATGTCCTCTCTGCTTCTGTCTTCTGTCACTTAACTACCCTACCTACTTCTGGGTGTTTTCATGTATTAACGTAATCTATAACCTAGTCGGACAAATGACCTAGTCGGACACTTCTCACCACGCTTACGCGCCTCCACTCCCATCAACAAAAATGCCTACCTCAAGACTCCCACAAGCTTCCAATCAGGAAGGAAAGATTCTTTTGGCTCTTCAAGCATATAAGAAGGGCCAAGTCTCAAGTCTGCGAAAAGCTTCTGTGTTATATGATGTTCCCCATTCCACATTACACGATCGATTGAAAGGCCGTACGACGCGAGAGCATGCGCAGGAAAGGAATCGAAAACTGTCTGTTACTGAAGAAATAACTCTTACCCAGTGGATACTATCCATGGATGAGCGAGGAAAGCCCCCCCGAGTTGCAACCGTACGAGAAATGGCAAATGTCCTTCTT
>NW_013563332.1:0-117737 GCF_000968595.1 Rasamsonia emersonii CBS 393.64
GAGGGGGGGGGGGAAACAGATATGGAAGATCACATTCCATTCGAAAAAACACGATTCTACTATTCAACTTGAGGGACTGTTTCAAACATTGATCGTTTCTCATTTGTCCCAAACTTATCCCCAGAAAAATCCGTCGATCGAGAACGCGGATTCGAGCTGTTGCCGTCCGGACTTCGGGAATATTTGCTCGTCCTTTCTTTGAACTGAACTGCCATCTCATCATGGGAATCCTTACTAACGACATTTCCTCAGCCTATCCACATCACATCACTTCTCTCTATGGACGTTATTGCAGACTTCTCCAAAGACCTCCAAGCTATGGGCCAGATAAGCCTGCACCTGCTTGATCCTCGCATCCAGGTCCCGACCCAGGGGCAAGAGCCTCTCATCGAGGTGTCCCGCTCCGACCCCTTCCCCCGTCACCACCTCGTAGACGGCCTTCATGGCCTTATCCTTATCCCCGTTGCCTTCAAACTTCCCACTGGACATGTAGTCCATCATCTGCTGCGCCACCGAGCCTCGGTAGTCTTCTGGCAGAGGATTCTTGCCGATGATGGTCGCATTGCCCATGTTGGTGTTGAAGGTGCCCAGGGCGACGGTCAAGATACGGACATTGAACGGGGCGACTTCCTTTGCCAGAACCTTGGACAAGCCTGGCGTCATTTTTAGCTTGAATCTATATATATATGTATATATTGTATGCATGTGTGTAAGTATAGGAACACCCACCATCCAACGCAGCCTTGGATGCAGCATAAGCTCCCATACTATCCCTCCCTTCGAGAGCGGCGCCACTGCTGAAATTCACCACGACGCCGAACCGTCGCTTGCGCATATGCGGCACTGCGGCTCGGATCAACCGGAATGGGCCGAAATACAGCGTCTCCATCTGCTGGCGGACTTCCTCTTCCGTGAAGCACTCCCCGGCCGTGTAGATGGAGTACCCGGCATTGTTGACCAGGACGTCGATGGGCTGGCCGGACGCCTCGAGATCCTCAATCACCTGCGCGCCGCGGCTGGGGTCATCGACATCCAGCTGCAGCCATTTCCCGCCTTTGTTCTCGACTTCCTGGACGAGATCCGGCGTGCGCGACGGGTTCCGGGATGTCGCGATCACGGTGTGCCCGTGCGCCTGCGCGATGCGGGTGAGACTGAGACCGAAGCCCGACGAGCAGCCTGTGATGAGCCATGTAAGCGGCCTCTTAGGAATCGTATGCGTGGTAGACATGGTTGGGCTGGGCTAAGTTCGTGGTTTTGGTGGTTTTTTTTTTGTCTCTCAGGGGTACAAGCTTCACTGGATTAATTATCTTCCATTATAAAAAGAAAAAAAAAGATCGCCGGACAGAGCCTGATAGGAAAGGAAGGGAGGCCCTAATGGACGTGATTTATTTATGTCTGCTAGGGGGGGAAGGCATTCCATTCTAGCACCGCAAAAAACAACCTGGGACATGATGCCATGATGCTGGACTTAACGCGGGGTTAATTGGAGTTAACAACACTAAAATCCGGCAGGATGCAGTCAGTCTACCCCTAACCGATCGATTCATCTAGACGATTTCAACTGACTCGAAACATGGGTAGTAAGGAGGGGGGGGCGGAGGGAGGAGACGCCAGGGAACGGCCTCTACCTTCCCCTCGGTTTGACGATGAGGGTTTTTTTTTGTTTTTGTTTTTGTTTTAATTTACTCGGGTCCAGGCATGGGACTTTTTTGGAGGGCGAGGAAAAAAAACATTTGATATTCAACTTCGTCTATAAGATCCCCTCTTTTTAACAGTGGGCCTGAAGCGAACATCATTCAGGCAGCAGGGTTACTACCTGCTCAAACAATGTATGTACATACAGGTACGGACGTATATCACATATATCATCAAGTCCACCCACCATGGCAATAAAAGGTGCGGTTTGGAATGAGTGCCTACAGAGTACCATGAGATGTGCTCTAGGAGTTGGGCACTGTAATTAGTTTGTGATAAGGCTTTATCAGGTGTGGAGGGGGAGGGGGAGGGGGAGGGAGAAATGGCTACAGATGTAACCTGACATTCTAACAGGCAAGCACACATCACATTCCATTTTTTCCCCCAATCTCGACCTACAGGGTGCTGTACAGTAGGCATAGTACTAGCATAGATCCCTGTACCTCCTATCTATCTGGCAGTAATCGTACTAGAAACGAACTCTATAACATAATCATTGTATATAAATAGTCAATATGATCTCATGTAGTACCTCGCTAAATAGAACTACCATAGTAACAGAGGGTATGTACATCACTTGAGCTCTCTATCTTATATAATTGGCTACATTGGTATCATTATTTAGAGTTTGCTGAAAGCCAAGTCACATATCCATGTGAATACAGGTCACTAAAACTAGGGAGCGACCTCTTCTAAGCCAATTTGTTGCCTTTACCTACATGTCCATGTCTTCCCCGCGAGACCGCTTTGCACCGCGCCCTCGAAGTCGCTGCAAAACAACCACCGCGTGTCCGGCCATTTTTGGTGTAAAAATGTCGTTCGTTCGAATCCCTCTGGTTCCAAGGAACCCATTATCAAAGAGAAAAAAAAAAAACTTAGGTCTAGTAAAACTCCTGCCCGCTATAAGCATAGGTGGGGGTTTTTGTAGCGCCAATGTATGGGTTCTGGGAGGGAGGACCCCTGGTGTGAGCTTTTTTGATGCAGTCAGTGTGAATGAGGTGAGGTTATTATTGTTTCCTTTTTTGGAAGGTATGGTCCCCATTACCAATTACCACAAGGTTCGGAATCCCAAAGTTGTCTCAGATCAGATCTTTTTTTTTAAGGTTCTTAATAATATTTGTTCTGCTTAGCTCTGCTATGAAGTATTCAATTAATTTCTTTTTCTTGAGTTTATACTGATTTCATGTCTTTTTTTTTAACTAGATGACTACTAATTAATGACTTTTCCTACCTTGATTCATGGCAAGGGTGTTTGTCGGAACTGCAGACTCTTATACTCCGAGTATATCCGACTCTACTGATAATTAATCGATTGAAGACACGATTTTAGTTCAGTTCAGCCCATTAATGTAATTACTCCCATAAGGAAGTTAATGTACGGCACGTTCAACATATATATACTGCATTAACAAAAACCAATCGCAAAATCAACACCAATAAACCCCAACAACACCACAACGCAAGCACCATCCAGTCCATAAATAAATCTCATCCATAAATCTTATCATCATCGATCATACATCGTACCCGGTAACTCATGAAGCTGCTGCTGAGCAGCAGTTGACATTTTCGGCCTCGAATCCAACTCCCTCCTCATAGGCGAGGATGAAAGCTCGTAAAACTTGTAGTTTTGCACTGGTATCATCATAGGTCCTTGGCTTTGGGGGTGGCCTGGGTCTGATGGATCGAGAATGATATTCTTCTGCGAAGAGGAATCTCTGCGCCCGGGTCCGAACATTCGGTATATTAACAGACCGATTAGCACGAGGAGGAGGAATGCTACTGCTGATCCGACTCCGATTCCGGCTTTGGCGCCGGATGATAAACCTGATGGAGCCGTTTCTGGGATAGCTTCAAAGGTCGAGACTGCGGTCGAAACTGCAGTTGTCGTGACTGGGGCTGATGCTGAGGAGGATGTCAGGACAGACGCTGTCGACGACGGCGACAACGTTTCTCTCGGCAGAAAATCGGTCGACTGCCATCGAATATAGATACCGTACGCATTGAGACCGGCCTGGACGGTGGTGGTCAGAGTGACCCATCCACTGTCCGTTGTGGAGGTGTAGGTAAAAGGCACGACGCCAGGAAGACCCGAGGCACAGCGATCGGTCGAATACCAGGGCCAGTCTGTCCCCGACTGGCAAGTATAGCCGCTGCGAAAAACAAGACTGGTTAGCAAGACGATCACAGACCATGCTAAAGCAATTTGATTTCAACGTCTACCTACACAGGACAACACGTCGCTCTAGTCTCCGACACAGAACCGATACTAACGACCGACTCGCAAGCAATCTCGTATCCGGACGGACAGATCCCCGGCGAAAAGTACGCCGTGGTATCCCAGTTATAACCCGGCGGAAGACATGCGGACGTGCTGGGCGGCCCCAGACTCGCGTAGACGCAGGGCACGGTCGAGGACCCGAATCCGCACGAATGGCCAACGGTGGCGTTCCACACGTAGGTATCACGGAGACAGGAGGGCGCAGGCGTAAACGTGGTGGTCAGCGCAGGGGGGCTGGTGATGGACATGCTGAGGGATTGTCATATTTCTGCAGAGAGAGGCGGTGGACGATCAGCAGAGATAACAGCGGCAGACATGTACTCCGTACGGAGCAATACTCGGAGACTTGGCCGGGGGCCCGTTCCCCTGAGGAGTCAATGGATTATCGCATAATTTAATCAAGTCGACACAGACTGTTGATCAATTCTTCAAGCTATTCTACGGCCCCAAAACTAGTTTGTTAGCTTGACGTTGTCCCGCATGATTGGTCCAGCAAAGATAATCTTATGCATTACTGTATTCGGTAAATATCCGCTTCTTAGCATACTAGTATAGGAAGCTGGTTCGCGTTGCTCGGACCTAGCACTACATCGCGCGAATATAGATCTAGTAATGTCAGCGCTAGACTGGGTTGTTTAATACTTGGTACGGAGTACGGAGGAGGTCAGTTAGAGTCAGCACGATCAATTACGCTCTAACATTTACATACCTACGGAGTAGGAGACGCACCATTTGCCCGACTTGGAAGGTTGACTAGCTTGAATAGTTAAGTATCAGTACTGATAATATTGCACTAAGTTCCAATCTTATCTCCAGGAGATAAATACAGTCGACATTTCTAGCAATCTTATGTCACGAGCCTTTAACGACTTGCTCTGCTCGTCTAGGCTTAAAGGGAGAAAATACCTAGGCTTACTAATGCCTACATAGATGCTCTAGACCTTTGGCCCTCTGCAAGCCTGTAATATATGTATGTAAGCCTTTATAAAGTCTTTAAAGGAGCTTATAAAAGAGGCATAATAAAGCTTATGAAGAAGCTAATATAAAGCTTAGTATACATAAATACTTATACTTAAACGCTCTAGACCTTTGGCCCTTTGCATACCTGTAACATAAGCTTATATAAAGCCTTTAAGGGTGCTAACATAAAGCTTATAGGCCTATAAGGGAAGCCACATGTTGTAGCAAGCTGCAAGAGCAGATACATGCTTACATAAAATGCACTGTTATGTGATTTTTTAAGCAGTTTTAACTAATCATGTAGCTAGAAAAAACATTGTCGACAAAAGAAAGATTTAATTCCATGATGCTGGGCAATATAGGAAAAAAAAGTGCACACTCACGTTGTCTGCATTCTAAAAGCAGAAAGTCTTTTTTTCTATTGAGCTGTATTATACACCAAATAAATACATGCAACTTGACATGCATATACATATACATATATCTATGTATGTATGTACATGCTATCTGCACCAGTATGTACAGTACGCGAACACGATTAATACCTCTTCTTAAAGCAAGGCAACCACTTGTGCAGCGCATTAACAAAATCTCCCGCGACCGCCTTTCCCCCCTCGAAGGTCGGGTTCATGTCGAAGCAGTGCTCCGCGTCCTTCATGATGTAGCCGAACAGCTGGTCCTCGCCCGTCGACACGCCGCACGCCGGGATCTCGGTCGTGAAGTTCACCCCCGTGGCGCGAACGCCTCGGTTGACAGCGGCGACAGCGTCCGCCATGGGTCGAACTCCCCTCCGCTCCAGTACACGTTGGACGGGCGCATCGTCCAGCCTCCTGTCTCCTTGTTCACCCCGTCGACGTCTGGATGGGCTGGCAGCGCGCCGCTCTCGACCGCCCCCGGGAACTGCCGGTAGCACATCAGCTGCTGGTACTCCAGCGACTCGTACCGCGACAGCAGCGAGTGCGGACCCAGGTTGTCGCTCTGGAAGAACCCCCACTGCGAGCAGAACTGCCAGATCCAGCTGATCATGTCCGGGTTCGACGCCCGCTGTGCCAGATCGCATGACACCGGCTCGCTCTGGTTCGCCTGCCCTTTGCAGTTCAGGTCGCCAAAGTATCCGTTGACCAGGGGCACCAGGTTGGGCCACGACGCCAGTCGCTCCGCCACGGCCTTGCTGCCGATATACGGGGCCCATCCGTCCGCGGGCGCTGTCTGGTTCGTAGTAGCATTCGTCGGCGGCTGCTCCAAATACTCGCAGAGGCTGCCCAGGCCCATGTCGCCGCCGCCCATGCCAAAGTTCTGGAAGTTGATGTAGATGAGGTCGACAGCCGAGGTGAAATCGCCGTTGGTGTTATTTTCCGCCCCCGGGCCGAAAAACAGTCTCTTTATGTCATCCGCCGCCGTGCCGTTTTGCGCCAGCTGCTGGTCGATGTACACATGCACCGCGTGGAGGTCCTTGGCACAGCCGCCGTAGCCATAGGCGACCATGCCGCGATAGACCTGGTCGAAATAGACGCTCATGTCGATGCGCGCCTGGACCGGTGCCGACGAGGCAAACGCGGCGTAGATGTAGTCAGGATACTCGTTGCGCGAGAAGGCCGCCCGCATCCCCGAGTACGACCCGCCCACCATGATCCAGGGCGTCGACTTGGGCGTCAGGTCCTGGCCGGGAAACTCGTCCCGGCTGAAGGTCATGGCGAAATACGGCAGATCAGCCAGCGCTTGCCGGTTGGTCAGATACTTGAAGTGCTCAGGAGGGGTGTCGATGTCGACGGGGAACGGAAGAGACTCGCCATAGTATCTGTCTATATATGAGCTTCAGCCTCGATTACACAAGGGGTATGTTATTTCCTACCGATGCTCCCAGACAAGACCAATCCCGTTGAACTCCTGCAGAAACTCGACGAAAAAGGACCCGTTGGTGAGCATAGTCTGGGCGACGTCCTCGGCGGAGGACTCGCCAACATCGTAGACAAAGACCGGTCCGCCGGGTTTGTAGTATTCGGTGGTGACCCAGTAGCGGTTCTGATAGGTGCCGACGGAATGATCATCGTGGTCGATTGGGATAGTCGCCTGTTCCGCTTGGATGTCGGATGTCCGCAAGCTGGCCAGCGTGTTGCGGAAGTGCGTATGGTTCAAGAGGACGGCGTCTGCATCCAGGCCCAGGGCAGCAGCCAGGCGCAGATCCTTCGTTCTGGGCGACAGAGCGAATCCCATGCCTGAGGCACATCCTGCCAGCGCAGTCAAGACCGCGCATGTCAGCGCGGACTGCCAAATCATGTTGTCGAGGCGAGTGTAGCAGGGGCAGAAAATACCTACATGTAAAAGACATTGCAGAGGGACAATGCAGACCTTTTATTTCCACAGCCTCCATTGCCGCATATAGTCGGTGTTACATCTGCAGAACACAAGCAGGCACAGAATCTGCACAGTGCCGCTGATGTCCGAAAAAGGAAATCCAGCACCGGGCCGGTGGCTGAAGCGGATCGAGTGGCTGATCACCCTGCAGACATGCAGAACAAGCAACCCTGCAAACAGAGGGAACAGCTGACACTGATTCGGCAGGGCATGCAGCAGAATAAGCTCCCCCGGTTGCGGGGCTCAAACATCCATCTGATAACGAGGGCTATTAAAAGAAACACGCCAAGCCGTGTCGCCCGGGCTGGACGCCAGCAAAATTCTACAGAGTATTCTGCAGATTGCCCTTCTGCTATACAAATACCAGTGTGTCAAGCACCGGCAGAATGAATTCAGACCAGCATCGCTGCATCTGTAGCAATCATTGAATCAGAGTATGTACTCCGTACACTGTACTCTCTGTACTCTACCAGTCCGATGGATGGCAGAAACATCCTATTCCAGACAGGGAAGATCACATACTCTGTACAGCCGTAAACAAACAAACAGACAAACAAACAAATAAAAAAAATGTAAGCATCCGCAAACAAACAAATAAATAAATGCAATAAATGGAATTGTCGTGCGACTCGACAAGGATAATCTGCCGGATGCGGAAGGGCGGGCGGGCGGATCTTTTCTCCGGGGCAGGCCGTTGCAGGTCACGGGATGAGGAATACAAACAGTGCAAACACGTGACAGTAATCAGGATACTCAGCGATGAAGTTGGATAGAACTATTTATTAAACCAACCAGTACATCCATACATACATGGACAGACAGTACACTAAATAGCCTCTTCAGAACCCCTTTTATGAACCAGCCGACCACCCACCCAAACTGCCTTGACGTTGCGATCGTCTCCGCTCCACACCCATTTGGCAATTTTCTCCTCCCACGACTCCCAGCCAAAGATGTCGACGTTGCCGGCGTCGTCGCTTCTTCCATCCAAGTGGTTGTTGTCACCGACAACCTCCCCCAGCTCGATGAGCTGCGCGTCCCAGAACATGCCCTCGTCGAACCCGCCGATCTGATCCGCCATGTCGACCACCTGCGCGCCCCCGCGCGTCGCCAGGTACAGCGCCTCCTCCACGCTCAGCTTCTCTCGGCCGGATTGCTCCGCTGACTGCGACGCGACAAGACGGGAGACCAGGCACGCCTGCCGGACTGATTCGAGGATGCTGGGATGATATCCGCCGCTGATGTCGGTGCCCAGACCCACCGGGATGCCATCGTCCAGGAGGGTGCGCACAAGGCAGAGACCCGATCCTAGGGCGCTGTTGGACGCGGGACAATGTGAGATTTTGGACTCGCGCGAGCGGATCAGGGCGCGCTCTTCCGGAGTGAGATGGACGGCATGCGCAAGGATAGTCCGGGCCGTCAGCAGGCCGTGGTCGTCGTAGACGTGTGCGTAGCTCGCGGACTGGGGGAAGATCTCCTTCACAAGGGCGACTTCGTTCTTGTTCTCCGAAATATGGGTCTGGATGTGCAGCGGGGGATCATACGACGCAGCGAGCTTGCCCAGACCAGTGAGCGCGGCTGGCGAGCAGGTGGGTGCGAATCGGGGCGTGATAATCGGCGCAACCAAGCTGCCGTCTGGATCGAGGGTGCGAATGTGGGCGATGGTAGCTTCGGTGGCGGCGACAGATTCCTCCGGCGAGGCATCTTTGTAGTAGTCTGGACAGAAAGCCGGGTTATCCATGCAGACGCGGCCGATGAAGGCGCGCTGGCCACGCTTGTGGCAGAGGGTAGCCAGGAGATTCGTAGCAGGGACGTGGATCGTAGCGTAGTACGCAGCACAGGTGGTACCATGCGACAGAGTGCGCGAGATGACTCGATTGTAGGCGGCGTGCGCTTTGGGGGGAGCAGCATCGGAGTCTTTGTCCCCGTAGGAGCTCTCGAGGGGGAAGGTATACGTTTCCAACCAGTCGAGAAGCGTCGAGGAGCCAAAGATGCCGGAATTGGGGTATTGCGACGCATGGATATGAGTGTCTGAAGGCAGTTAGCACACTCACCTATCAGAAAACTTATCACGGGAGTAAGACATACTTACCTATAAACCCAGGAAAAAAGAAGCCATTCCTATCCTTCCTCGCCTTGACAATGATCACCGTCTCCTTCCCATCAGCCGTGCTATCATTCTCTGCGACGACCGTCCAGCCTTTCCGTTCCACCCAGGCCTTCAACTCGTCGTCACTGTCAATCCCAATCTCCCAATCAAACCCCTTTATCCGGCCATCGGCAGAAGACACCCACAACGCGCCATGGTTGATGGAAAGGGCGAGTTTTTGGCCGGAGCCGGGGGGAGGGGCATAGCGGGGTAATTGGATGAAAGTGCCGTAGAAGAGGGTGTATGTGGGTGGCATTGCAAGAAGACAGAAGAACAGGAAGAAAGCCACCCACGCAGACGCACGTCTCTCTAACTCTATGAAATCAAGCAGTCAATCACGACAAAGCAAAACAAAACAACACAAACAAAAAAAAAATACCTGACCTGACAAGAACAAAAAACAATATTCAGAATAGATATAGATAAATAAATAGACAGACAGTACCAAACTTTCAACCCTGGGCAGCAAGTAAAAAAAAAAAAGAACAAGACCCCTCCAGGAAAAGGAAACTGACTCAGAAGAAACAAGCAATTATTGCTCACGTGTATATAGCATCGATATAGATGTCATTAGTATGAATGTATGGATGTATCCTGCAGGGACGGATATGAGATAGACAAGACGGACAAGTCAAGACGAGACGAGACGAGACGAGACTGGTGTAGGTTCTGCTAGGGTTCTGTTAGTAGTTATGTACTGTACCTTAGCTTAGGTAGGTAATAAGTTAGGTACATAACCTAACCTAAGCAGTGCATGCGGTTTGCAAAGGCGTTTTATTATTGGGTAATTGTTAATTTAATATTAATTGGGAGAAATAAAGTATACCCGTGCGCAAGGAAAAGAAAGAAGGAAGGAAGGAAGGAGAGGACACTTGCAAGAGAAGACAAGAAAATCAAGAAAAAAAATCAAGAAAAGGAGGAAGTTAAAAAGAACCAGAAAAAAAAGTAATAAATAAATAAAATAAAAGAGTAAAAGAGTAAAATAGACAAACAATAATAATAATAAATAGATACTGTAATGCTCCTTCAGCCAGCCCCGCCAGATAGTTACTCCGTAGACTATAAAGGCAGTCAGTCAGTTCAGCTGCGTGGGGTGATAATAATCCTGCATGCAGGTACTAACTACTGCAGACATGCAAATAAGAAAAATAAAAATTACGGGTCACTGAACTGAACTCTTCTCCCGGCTCCGTCCATCTACTCCGGAGTAGTCCAGACCAGACAGATTGACGGCGTCGGCCGCCTCCGATATGACTTTACAAGACTGACAGAAGAAATTATCCGAGGTTCACGATTACCTTTTCTGGGAAAGATTTGGTGGGGCCAAGGGGTCACGTGGTGGGGTATACAGACTAAGTATGACGGATCATGAGTAAAGCTATCATTATTATTCTAGTCTATCTATATACATACAGTACATCAATCGTGTTAATCGATTCGGTGTTGAATTCGTCCTTCATAAATGGTTATGTCAACCAAACTAAATAGCAGGTGTTGAAAATACCTAGACAATGGACAATGGCCTCCCACTACATGCAAATCATAGGTTGAACTGAGTCACCACACTGAAAGAATTAAGTTGAACTCGAATTAAGTAGGGTATCATCAAGCAGCATTCTCTACTGGTCCGCAGGTGCAGAACAGGTTCTGGTCACCGTATGCTACATTCTGTCAGCAAGCAACCTCTCTTTCTGCTGGTCGACCCAACTTACCGTCATCAACCCTCGTCACCGAAGGCCAGAACTTCTTCTCCACCAGCCATGGCAGCGGGTAGGCCGCCTTCTCCCGCGAGTACGGCCGGTTCCATTCGCTGGCAAGCAAGTCGCGCTGCGTGTGCGGTGCGTTCTTCAACACGTTGCCCTCGCGCGGCTGTTCTCCCCTCTCCACGGCCGCAATCTCCTCACGGATCGAGATGAGCGCATCGCAGAACCGGTCCAGCTCCGCTTTGTTCTCCGACTCGGTCGGCTCGATCATCAGCGTGTTGGCGACCGGCCACGACATGGTCGGCGCGTGGAATCCGTAGTCCTGCAGCCGCTTCGCGATATCAATCGCCTCAATCCCCGCCGTCTCCTTAAACTGGCGCACATCCAGGATGAATTCGTGCGCGCACCGTTCGTTCTCGTTCGTGTACAGGATCGGGTAGTGCCCCTTGAGACGCGAGAGAATGTAATTGGCATTGAGCAACGTCATCTTGGTCGCATGCGTCAGGCCCTTGGCTCCCATCATGTTGATGTAGTTGAACGTGATGGGGAGAATGCTGGCGCTGCCAAACGGCGCTGCGCTGATCGGCGGCGACGCAGAGTCGGATCGCTTCGACTGGAGATGCTCGCTGGCCGGGTGCGAAGGCAGGAATGGCCGCAGATGCTCAGCAACACCGATCGGGCCAACACCGGGACCGCCACCGCCGTGAGGAATACAGAATGTCTTGTGCAGGTTCAGATGGCAAACATCGGCCCCAATCTCGCCGGGAGAGCACAGCCCGATCTGGGCATTCATGTTGGCGCCGTCCATGTAGACCTGTCCGCCGTACTGGTGGACGATGTTGCACACCTCCTTGATGCCGGGCTCGAAGACGCCAAACGTGCTTGGGTAGGTGACCATGATCGCCGCCAGCTCATCCTTGTGCTTCTCGCACTTGGCCTTGAGGTCGGCGAGATCGAGATTGCCCGTCTTCGCGTCACACTTGATGGGCACCACGCGCATCCCGGCCATGGCAGCGCTGGCAGGGTTGGTGCCGTGCGCGGAAACTGGGATCAGGCACACGTTCCGGTTCTTCGAACCATTTGCCTCGTGGTACTTCTTGATCACCCGCAGACCCGCGAACTCACCCTGGGCACCCGAGTTGGGCTGCACCGTGACTTCGGCCATGCCAGTAATGTCGGCCAACTGCCGTTGAAGATCGTCGATGAGCTGCGTGTATCCCTTGACCGTATCCGCAGGCATGAATGGATGGATCTGTGAGAACTCCGGCCACGACACCGGAATCATCTCGGTGGTCGCGTTGAGCTTCATGGTGCACGAGCCGAGGGGAATCATCGAATGGGCCAGAGAAAGATCTTTCGATTCGAGGTGCCGGATGTACCGCAGCATGTCTGTTTCCGAATGATACGAGTTGAAGACGGGATGTGTCAGGTAAGGGGATGTCCGCGCCAGGCTAGCTGGGACGCTGACGGCACCAAGCGTGTCGTCAACCTTCACATCGCCCTTGGAGGCTTGCGCAGAGAAGACCTGCAAAATGGAAGTAATGTCGCCCTTGCCGACCGTCTCATCCAAGGACAGACCGATCTTTGCAGAGTCAATCCGGCGGAAGAACAACCCTGACGCGCGAGCCGCCTCCATAATCGCATCCGCCGCCTTGCTGTCAGGCAACTCGACAGTAATGGTATCGAACAAGACACCGCCATCAGGAGTGTTGCTCCGGATGGGCGCGTTGTAGCCCAACTCCTGCAGTTTCTCCCGGAGCAGAGCAGTCAAGGCCATAATACGCTGAGCAATCGCCTTCAGTCCCTGAGGACCGTGGTACACGGCATACATGGCGCTCATGTTGGCCAGCAAGGCCTGCGCCGTGCAGATGTTGCTGGTGGCCTTCTCACGGCGAATGTGTTGCTCTCGCGTCTGCAGGGCCAATCTCAACGCACGATTCCCCAGCCGGTCCTTGGTCACGCCCACCAGACGGCCTGGGATCTTGCGCTTGTACTTGTCTGCGCAAGCGAAGAATGCCGCATGCGGTCCTCCGAAGCCCATCGGGACACCCAGACGCTGCGCGCTGCCAAAGGCGATGTCGGCGCCGAACTCCCCGGGCGCCTTCAAGACCGTCAACGCCAGCAGATCGGTCGCCACCGCGAAAGTTCCACCCAATTGATGAACGGTTTCTCCAAGCGCGCTGAAATCAAGGACCCCGCCCTCCGTGTCAGGATACTGAGCAAGAACACCGACCAGGTTGTCTCCCTGCTCCTTCACCAGCTTAAAGTTGTCTGCCATGATATCACCGATCACCAGGTTGATGCCAAAGCCTTCAGCGCGAGAACGCATGACGGCAATGGTCTGCGGATGGCAGAGATGCGACACGACGAATGCCTTCCCGGGCTTCTTCTGCTTGGGGAGGGGAGACTGGTCAGGGCCATAGTCATGGCCTCCGCAGCGGCGGTACCTTCATCGAGGACCGACGCATTGGCCACGGGCAGGCCGGTCAGATCGGCCGTCAGGGTCTGGAAGTTCAGCAGCGACTCGAGACGGCCCTGGCTGATCTCGGGCTGATAAGGAGTGTAGCTCGTGTACCAGGCGGGGTTTTCGAGGATATTCCGAAGGATCACGGGCGGCACGATGGTCGGGTAATATCCACCACCGATGTACGACTTTCCTGCCGTGCTGATCTGCTTCCGATACTCGCTCAGCAGCTTCAGCATGTCTGTTTCGCCGACCCCGCCGTATGCAGGATCCCGGTAGAGATCCAGCGAGACACTGGGAGGGGAGACGGTCAAATCCTTCTTGGACAGGATATCTGCGGGAAGCACCTGCTTCACGAACTCGTCCAAATCGGCGGCCGGAGGGTCGAGAGCCGCCAGCATCTCTTTCGCGGCGTCTGGAGTCGGGCCAATGTGCCGGCGGGGGAAGGTATCGAGAGGCTGGAACAGGTCTCGCGGGCTGGGGTCTCCATGGTCAGCGACGGAGGTGGTGTGGACGGCACGACGCGACGACGGAACCTGCTGGCTTGCCAATTGCAGGCAGCGACGGCAGGTCGTAAAGGGAGAGATCTGGGAGCGTCTGAAAGTTGCAGCTACAGGAGCAGCTCGCAGACGAACGAGCTGGCCGCTGGCTCGCAGCGCGGCCGAGGAGATGGCCATGGCGAGGAGATAAGCGTTATCGCAAGCTCAGCGCAGCTGGAGCTCAATTCAGTCTGAGAGCAACGCTATATTGTATCCAAACAGCAGCACAACTCTCACAGAAACGAATAGCAAAGTAGAAATCAGAAACAAAGAGACGGTCAAGCAAAAATTGCTGTGCGACGAGGTCTGGCCGTTTTCTGGACGCCTCAGTCCATGCCGTGGGACAAGCGCGATAAGCAGCGCCGCTCTCCGCGGGAAAGTCGGCTACTGCTTGCGGCTAGTCTGCCCGCTGCTTTTGAGGATCCGCACGGCCGGCGGCACTAGCGCTGCGACCATTTAAATGGCTACTCAGTGCAACTGCCATGCCAAGACCGCAAACTCACCGAACCAGCCACATATAATGGCGAGGTACAGTCATGTGACTAAAAGCGGCAGCAGAAACGGCGGGGGTCGCTAGAGCCAAAGCGCAGGCGGCGTTATCGGCGCGCGTCGGGAAACTCAAATGCTTCAGCCATGGCAATAATTCTGGGTTTCTGATATTGATTGGCCTGGAGAAGAGCGGTGACGAGATGAAGATTTATTGAGTAATTGGTCCTGTGTAGGCATGGCTTGTCAAGATATCATTAGCGTGAATTAGAGATTAAACACTATGCTATACTAATTTCCCGATATCATGATCCATCTCCTAATCGGCCCACAAAAGCTATAGATACTTCTATGTGTTGACATGTGAATGCAATATGTACTCAAAAAATACCCCGTCATCCCTTCAATACTCCTCGCCCTCCTCGACTTCCGGAATCAATCGCTCCCGTTCGGCCTGCGCGTCTTCCTCGAGCTGTCGCCGCCGGATCTGCCTTCCTTTGGTCCGGACGAACAAGACCAGCACGGTCCCCACGAAGAATCCCGCAGCAGCCAGGACAATATTGATGGGCGTCGGATTCCCATGAAACGGCCCCTGCATCAGTGCATCCAGCGCGTACTGCGAGAAGCTGACCACGCCCGAAATGCAGATGATCGCTCCGTACACTCGGCCAAACGTTGCAAAACCAAACACCTTCGCCGCATAGTCACTAGAAGAAGCAATTAGCTGATCAAGTCATGAAAGAAGTATCACAGAATACTTACGACATGGCCGAGTAATAGAGCGGTCGAAGTAAAACGAACAGGGTCACCGTTGCATAGCCTGCCCACACATAGGGAAGGCAATTGAGCGCTCCGATCACCGTAGTCAGAACCACAATAATGGCCAGGATCATCGGCACGCTCAACCGGTCCAGCAGCAGGCCGATAAACGGCGTGGAAAACACCCCGCCCACCGGAAGTGCAGCATCGAAAAAGTTGTTGATGCGTGCCGCTTGCTCCTCCGAATCCAACATGTATTCGTACTGAGTCCGGATCGTGGCGATGAAGTAGTTCATGCGCAACATCTGCAGCACCGTGAGGAGGGTGATGAGGCTGAACCACGGCGACATGAACTGTCTCCGCGCAGGCTGGCCATGGAGGACTCCCCAGACGCCACTGTTCATCTGTCGTTCCTCCTCTTGTACCACCCGCTGCTGTCGCTGGTCCTTGGTCCCAAGGATCTGGTCGATTTTGCGGATCTTGTCGTGCCGTTTCTCACGGCGCCTGGAGCGCACTCGCTCAAGTTCCGTCTCGCTTTCGATCTCGTCGTCGGACTCGTGGACATCTCGTGTTGGATCTTGCGCCTTTTCAATCTTTTCCTCAAGCTGCTGCGCTGTCTTGTACGGTCGAGCCGGAAGCAGCGTCAACTGAGCGATCAGGATCAGGATGGGAACGACCAGGTAGCCCAAGAAGAACTTGTGCGGCTTCAGAGCCCCGTGGGAGGCTTCGTAAGCGAGTCGATAGAACAGAAACACCGCCGCGGACGCATCAAAGGCGCCGGTCACCAGCGCGACAATGGCCCCAGCATGTTTAGGGAAAGCATTGGCAATTTGGAAAGCCGGAACGAAGATGAAAGTGCCACCCAGCGACAGAAAGAAGTTGCCGATAATGTAACCATCAAATCGGGGAATTGTGAAGGCAAAGTACATCAGTAAGGTCCCTGCGGCCAGGCAGAAGCAGCCGGCGATGTTGCAAATCCGTGGACCATAGCGGTCGAGGATGGTGCCAACCGGCAGAGCTGAGACGTTGGCCGTGATGGAGGCGATGGTGAAGAAGAGATTGAGTCTGGGGAGATTGTCAATATCATATCTTTTTGCAACAGTACGGCGCTCACGGATGGAAGGGCATTCAACTTACTTGAGTTCTTGCTTAAAGCAGACATCCACGTTGTCCTGCAATTCTTCCTTGTCGCACAGGTCTTCGTAGACTCCTTCAGACAGGAGCACTGGCTTGAGTGCTGCAAACCCAAAGACAATTCCCGAAGCCACCCAGCAGGCGAGGATGGTGACGGCTACCTGGGCTAGTTTGATCAGCATCGGCAGGCCATCGTCGAGCTGTCACTTGGGCACTCAATTACCTATTCTCTTTGGTACTGAGACCTTATATGCAGCAACACTGGGTTGAGATTTCTCTTCTGACGACCTGGGAAAGGCATCATAGCTCAGCTGCCGCCGCACAGCGGGTTTGGTCACGGAGTCGTGGGTCACTGGTCCCTCACGGTCGACACCGTCATGGGACGACACATGTTGAATGAGGGACATGAGGCAACCTGAGCCACCTCTGTGCTAGGCTAAAGTATCGCCTCTATGATAAACCATTAGCTTCGTCCTTGCACTGTCACGTGCTCTAAAAGTTAGATAGACATACTCGGTATTCGTAAGAGATGTGGCAACAATATGGCAGGGAATATGATTAGGGAGCCGCTTGAGAGACTACCCAATGCAAGAAATAATATATAACGAGGAATAATGGATGTCAAGCCCAGAGCTTTCAGGCTTGATAAAATTCAAAGATGACAGCTCTTGCTGCAGGGCGCATGTCGACGCAGGCGTCAAGTCGAGAAGCTTCGGCGAGGCATCGATCCCTTTCCGGAAAGAACCATGGGAGCTCCACCGGACGTCGAAACAGGCAACCATCCTGGGCGCCTTCGAACCATCCGTCGCAATCGTAATCGACGTCTCGCATGCTTTCAGAAGAAATATCTCGTCTGTCATGACATTCCGGCGAAACCTACGTCCGCAGCAGTGGTTGTTGCCACGATTCAGGCCTGGCGCTCTGGCTTCAAGCTTCTCCACATCCGCGCCACAGTTAGCTTTCCTGCGGGGCCAATAGTTCAACCGCCAAACCCAGTCATGCGATCGTTCCATTCAGATGCACGGAGTATGCTACAAGATGTCCAATTAATTATTAATTATTCACATGCTGTCAAGACGAGAGGAGCGCGTGGCGGCAGCTCTTTGCCCTTGCATGCCGCCAAGACCAGCTTCTCAAACGTCGACGACCCCTGCGCTTGGCCCACCTCCAACATGCTCGTGTATTCGTACAGCGACACCATCGGAAAAGAACTGGTCGAACTGGCCTCCATCCACGCATCTTCCGACTCGATGCTCCACAGCCACGTGCGGACGTCAAACGGCAACGCGTCGACGAAGGGGGTACGATTCGCATATCCCTGCCGCAGCAACGAAAATATTCCATTCAGCATATGGCAAATGATGATGGTGCGCCGGACGCTCTCTGCAAAGATCCACGCCCGCCACGGACTCATGCTGCTGGGCAACTGATACGGAGCCTGCTGCCACAGTTTATACGCCAGCTCCAGCAGCATGTCGTTGGCCGCCTTGAAACTCCGTTCGTCCTCGCCCTTTTCGGAGAGCCGAATACACTGAGCGAGGATCAACGCCTGGACGCACGCGAGAAGCTCTTCATACGAAGCGGACCGTTTGGCGGACCGGAGAAGATATGCGATGCGTTGCTTGACAAGCAACTGGAGCTCCGACGAGTCGCGTTTACCATCAGCCAGACACAGGCTACAGACGGCGTGGATTTCCCGCATGGGCGGGGGAAGCGATTTCCCGTAAAGACGAGGGTGGATGAAGATGGACTGCATTTCCTGTGCGAATGAGATAGGTAAATTCCGCATGCCGTTGAAAATCAACTGAATAATGTCTGGATCCCGCGTCTTGCGGAGTTCGACCTTGAGGCAGTGATCGATTGGAAACGGCGCATGGGCCCAGTCTTTTGGCGAGTGGCTGGTGACGACACTGTTGCTGGGGGTGTGGCCATGCCGGCTGGCGCTGCTCTTGGTGACTCTGTTCTCGGCGGCGTTGGTATGTGTCCTCGTCTGGCCGGAGAGAGGCACATTGACATATTGGCAGACGATGCCCTTCGTCAGGCAGCGGGTGCACTGGGGGAAGAGGAGATCGCAACGGCGTTTGACCTTGACGCAGCCCTGGCACGACCTGCGGAGACTAGTCCCGTTTGAAGACATGGTAACAGAGTCCAAGCAAGGCTGAAGCTCAACTGACTAATTAATTATACTAATAACTAATGCTGAAGAGAGGCAGCGATGTCACATTCGCTGTCCCGCAACTCGGGGGAGACGGGAGACGGTGAGGATCCACCGGATGTGTCAGCAGCGATCCGTGCCAAGATCCGGCTGATTCTTAGCCCGAAGCGGCCTAGTCTCCACCGAGGACATAGAGCATCAACTGTGCTCGGACGAGATACATCACCAGGATCCGATTCTCGATGGTGGAGTCTAAGCTTAGAAAAGCTATGGTCTACTCTGATTTCATTGCCATTTATCCTGTCGCCTTCTACTCCGGAATATGCTCCAAATATATATATGGCGCCAGGCGGAGAGACCGTGATGAGATATAATATCTAGTACTGACAGAATGATAGACTACCACACGCATAAGACGTGCAGCTCAATTGCTACTGGACAGCTCAATGAGAATCACGTTGATCATGCTGTAAAAGCTGATCCGCCGGTCCATTCCCATCCTTGCTGATACTCTGATCCTCACCATTCGTAAACTGGACCTTGATTCTCGTCTCTCCCGCCCGTTTCAGCCACGTCTTCGTCGAGGCCAACGGGTCATACAGTTCCGGCTGCATCAGATTCGTCATGATCCGGCCTGCTGCCGTCTGGTTCAGGAGCTGGATCAGGTTTGGCGATGAGAAGCCCGACGCAATCCAGAGGACCAGCGTGATGGCGATCGCGGGAATCCAAAGGACGAGGCAGACGATGGCGGGGATAGCGTACAGCATGTCATAGTGAATGACATTGGAGAGCGGCGTCACGAGAATGCTGCGACTGATTCCGGGCGGGACGGGAACAGGTCGCTGCGAGTGGTCCACGACCAGGTAAGAGATTGTATTCTTGGTCCCCACCGTCGCGGATGCGATGAGATCCGTATAGATCAAGTTGACAATCTTGGAGCAGCTCGCAGCGCTCCCGGACAGGCTGCTCCACAGCTGCTGCATGGCAACACTTTGCCTTCCGGTATAATCCGCAAGGACAATACCGCCCGGGAGGGACAGTGTTACTGCCTCCGTGTTTGACATTCCATATACACTGTTCATGGCGATCTGGAAACCATTGCTCCCCGCTATGCTGTCGTAGAGGTTGTCGAAGCCGGTATAACCCTGCCAGCAGAACGGAAGATAGAGACCGTCGGATCGACGAGTGAACAGATGCTCCGCCTTCTCGTATCGGTCGTCGACGAGTCCCCAAAGAGGGGATGTCAGGACTGCAGCCTGGCCGGTATCTTCGATTGCCCACAGGGGTTCCGGCTCGTCTCCGTATGTTTTGGCCGTGACGTTCAACACGTCCAAGTTAGCGAGGTCGGCCGTTCCATTGAACTTGAAGCCGACTGTTTTGATGGATGCGCGGACCGCGCTGGAGCAGACGTAAAGACGCTGACTCCATGCGCTCAACTGCTGGAAGATGCGAGGATCTCCGCCGTCAGCTCGTTGAGGGGTCACCAGGAGAAGGCCGCAATTGATTGCAACGGTATCGATATTTGCACTGCTAGACTCAGGGAGGATTCTATTTTCACATACATTCTCTAGTCAGAGTCAACCTGTGTGTTGGATATTTATCTGAAATATATATATCTATTACTCACGGGCATCCGTTATATTGGTTGCATTTAATGAGCTATACAACAAAATGCCACTCAGTGGAGTGATCTGGATTGAATCCGGTCTGAAATCAGGACTAAGTAAGGTTGGCAATGGATGTCTCCCTCCCAGAGTCATGTTTCTCGGACTCGAGAGTGCGTCGAACGTCGTCAGATTGAGGGCGACCATGGTCAGAGCATTGTGAGCCCATGCTGCCTGTGCGGCACGACCGAGCAGATCCGGATTCTCCTGGAGGTTTTTGGTATTGCACTCGTAGCCCTGCAGTGGCAGATCCGCGAACCCTCCTTCGTCTTGAAAGAAGATATTGGTCAACGACATCTGGTCACCGTCCGTATAGTTGATCGTGAAATGAATGGAGAGGTTCGTATCGACGCATTGGGTAACCGGCTCAATCCAAGTGATATCTTCGTCCCAAACGGCGCCGTCTTGAAGGCCAGAAGGGACGGTATGGTTGCGGTACCCAATCCCGCCGTTTTCGCTATCGACGATGAGTCCCTCAACCGGTTCGATTTTATCATGGAGAAGAAGAATGTCCACGCTGCGAAAGTATCCCACCGTATACGACTGGTTGTTGTCGACCTGGCTCTGGGAGGTGGGGTAATACTGCCGATATTGCATGTCGAAAATCCCAGAGACGGTGCTCCCGTTGTGCGAGGTGGCACTCGTAAAGATGTCGGTTATGTTGCTTGGTATTCGTGTCGAATAATTCCCTGCGCCTGAAACGATATTGTCCGGCCCGCCGGGAGGGACATACGCGTCCGTCCCCTGCGATCCAGGACAGACGATAAAGCAGCGATGCCACCGCACTGCCGCGAAAACGGCATGTCTGGACGGGGCGGAGTGACCAGTCCAAAGGCCGACTTATCCGGGGCGTATACGAAAGGCATCGCTCGCGGGCTGATGGGCTCGACACGATCAGAGAGGCCCAGCGGAGTGATGATACCTGTCACTGTAACCACACCGAGACTGAGCGTGGTCAGCCAGGAAAGGGAGAGCACCATTCGCGAGACTTTTCTCGACGCAGCGGCATTGGTTTGGAGGATTGCGGGCCATAAGGTCGACTGCAGCGAACGACTCGCAACGGACCTGGAGCAGTCAGACGGTCGAAAAGTATTATTAGAAGTAACGTTGCACACCAAGTCACAGCATTGTTCTCACTGGGCAATAGCCATGCGAGAATCAACGACAGGATCAGTGGGAAAGTGATTCGCACTAATTAGATAGACAGACAGGTCAGCAGGAAGAAGAAGACAAAATGTATCCGATCGTAATGATAGCCAAGAGATTACTTACCAACGACGACGCCAAAGGCGATCAGTCCAGAAACCTGGCCTACAGTTATCTCCATCTGGAATATAGAATTTTTACTATGATTACATGTAATGTAAAGCAACCGAGACTAAAAAGGATGAGGAAAGAAACCCTCCTACATATAAAACTCCCTCAAAGTCATGTCGCATTCTCCCTTCAAGAAATGCTTGTAAATCAGGTTGAAAAATGCAGTTCAAGAGTCAATCAATCAAGAAATCAGCTGAAGTCGACTACTACCCGGAGAGTTGAAAACTACATGTTAGGTATGTTCGTATATGGAACGCACCCCTGCAACCATGCAGATGCATTATTCCACATTCGGTAAACATCACCGCATGACACGAGGTTGGCTTCTGCCACAATTTCGAAAAAAAAAAGGTAGACAACTGGCTCAGAGCCTCAGATTCGATTGATTGATTGATTGGTAATTCTCTATGTAGTACATACAAATACGAGGCACACTGCTTCATGTATATAAGCCCTAAACCGGTTTTGGAATCTACTCCATGCATGAAGCCATACAGCCCTGCAGGCCATCCATCCTGGGCGCTCGTTTTCATGTTGATCATCACAAACAACATTTTTTTTAAATTGCCAATTTAGGTGGCAAATAGCGAGGTCTTCTACAGATATGAGTGAACTGATAATAACAAGGCCGATGGATTATTCATTAATGTTAAGTAAGGTTGAATATATCAGCTCTACATTACTATAAAAATATCAAACTCCAGTAAGCCCCAAATTCCATTTCTTTCACTGCCACGTGCTTTTTAAATATCACAGATCATGCTACTAGATCACTCACAAGGCACATTGACCTCGGTGAGTTCTGTCAACAACCCCATCCAGTCGTGAGGGTCAGTCCCCAAGGTAGCACCACTGTCCAGAAACTCTGACCATAGATCTTCCAGTCCCCGATCGCTGCAATCAGCGGTAAATGTCTCATTTGCTGGGAGTGAAGTGATGGCAGTTTTCTCTTCTGCTGCAGGGGCCTGCATTCCACCCGCCTCTCGCGTGGAAACAACAGTGGCAGAAACAGGATTATTTTGCATTTGTGCAACGCCATCATTCCTCTCACATGTTGAACTTGCATGTAATGTTTCGGGTTGATTAGTGTTTGATGCGGTTGTTGATTTTCCAAACCGCCAATACTTCTGCAAAACCCCCATCATCGCATTAATACCTTCTCGGACCAGGGAACAGCTCTGTTGCGCCTTGTCGAGCATTCGACAGGCGTCCAAGACTTCTTCCCTCCGTTTGTCGGCCAGGATATCATCCCAGTTAAAACAAACATCCATCAGAAGGATCACAGCCGCCATGAAGACGTGATGCATCACGGACCAGACCACTGAGCTGCTGGGCGTGAATCTGACCTCGTCCTCGTCCATGATGCGTTTGATCTCGATGACTCGACGGGCAGATTGCAAACAAACCACATGAGAATAGGAATACTTCGGATCTCGTGCGCCCCTGATAAAATACTCACGATGTAATCGACATACTCGAGAGTGGAACCCTTGCTGAACCAGAAGTCGTTGCCATGCGATTTGTGGTCGCTCCCGATAGAGTTTTGCATATCGTCTTCGGTTGACAGGATCCAGCCGAAAGAAGTCCGGGAGCTCTTTGTAGATTTGATTCAGTCTTCGGTCCATATCCAGGATCTTGTCGTAGCTAACTTCCAAACATTGAAAATGCTCAACTGCAGTCTCATTTACCATCTCCCGGCACCAGTTCGCCAGTTTCAGACGTAGGTTGGCGTAGGACATCTTCGTTGGGACTGACTCCGGCAGTGAGTAGCCATCCTGAAATTTGCCAATATCCTCGTCTTCGATATTGGCTGGAAGTTTCACGTTCATATGCTTCGGGTGTATGAGATATGTTCGCTCTTGTGGACCGCTCAGAAACCCTATCAACCTTGATAAAATCAGCGTTTCGACCTTGTGGAAAAGAAGAGAGAGCTTGTTCCTACCAGTCGTAGGCGACCAGATGCCACCACAACCTCCGTCTCATTTCCACGTCCACCGGGTCAAAGCCATGGGTTCTTCTTTCCTCCTCGTACCGGGGGGAATCAGTGCAGTGGAGGCCAAGGTGCTTTGCTTGATTGACCATCGTCCCATGGACGAATAAAGAAGCGATGGAAGAGTCCGTGTCGGTATAGGGTACACAATGCGCGACAATGACCGTTGCCTGGAACCCCTCGATGGTAGGGTATGTCATATAGTTGCTTTGGATCAGGGCTGCACCGACCATGGATATGAATTCACGACAGCGGGCTTCTGCGTATTCGGGTGATTCGGAGAAATTGCCGGTGCCCTGGTGCCAGAAATATGACGCTGCAGCAAGGATGCTGAAAAGAAGGGCCAGATGGTTCAAATCTACTGGTGCATTGTTGTGCACGCAGTGGTAGATATCGTTGATCTGAGCCTGGACGCGACTTGGTACAATGACATGGTAGAGATAGTCGACGTAATCCAAGTAGTACTTGAACAGAGAAAGGGTCTCTGACTCTCTTGGTAAGAAGGAGGTCAGTTTGGTGGTTGCAGAGGCGCTGTGTGCAGGGTTTTGAGCACGTGGGATGAGACATATGTCGCTCTCCCGCCTCGACATCTTATGCTGGCTGGCATCTGGAGAGCTGGGCGACATCACTTTATCTTTCAGCATCATTGGCAGCGCAGGAAGAATATGTGGACCCATGACGATCTTCTCGAGCCAATCTGCCGTCATCTGCTGTTCACTGCTTTCTCGCGATAAGTGCGCTTGGCAAGCAATTCGACTAGGAGCATTTTCAGCAGCTGGAGGAGGCTTGGCCTCGACTCTTTGATCAACGACGATATTCGGGGTTGTCGTCTTCTCATCATGCGCTGCTGGCTTAACAAGTCTTGTTTCATCAACAACGCCAGTGCCATAGACACAGGGGACTCGACGCGTCTTGCAATTCGAGCATGGCTGCTGGCGGTCGCATTTCAACTTCTTGGTCCGACAGGTCTGGCAGGACACGGGGTCCTGTCTTGGGACTCGTTTACGGACTTCATCCGCCGGCTTTCCATCAGTTCCTTCAGAATCAGCTTTTCTCTTCGTCGACATGGTTCACAATCTCCGGACAGTCTCGGAGATTGATGATGGCGATGATGCAGTCCGGAGGAGTAAATTTGCTAGGTCGCAGGAGTCAAGTAATGATCTGACGCCTGAAATTATGTTCAGAGACATCAGAGGCCACTGTTTAATTCAAATAAGAGAAATGACTCCTGCATGGCAATGAACTGTTGTATGTCATCCTTATCGATGTTGTGACTGTTTTGGGCATAGCGCATTCGGAGTCTCCGCGGACACTCCGAGCCTGTATCACCATCACGCAGTTTCCAAATCATGGCTAACAAAGAAAGCATTAGGCACCTACAGGTAGTCAGCATGAGAGTCCGCGGAAGGTCCGAGGCTGAAGGGCTCGACTGCAGTCCAACCATGGAAGACTCATTCGCCAGAGCAGCGTATAAATGCGCTGTCCTCCGAGGATGGACCAGCCTGCACTCTCCAACCATCAGCCATCCTCATAGATCCTCAAGTATTTGATCTCTCAAACTTTTGAGCACCTCCAGCAGTTGCAACATTGTTAAGCATGCGAATTCAGCACGAGATGGACAAGACAAACCTCCCGACTGAGTCGGAGCCGCCAATGTCGCCCGACGTTGTCCACCACCCCAAACCGCAATCTCCCAGCGAGTTCACGTATGTTGGGCCAAGTGATTTGTGAATCTCCTATGATTGCTAATTCATTGCTAGAACTCGGGCGAACCTCACGCTCGCAGGCTCGTTCGGGGTGATGTTCTGCACCGTCGGCTTTGGGAATGCTTTTGGGGTGTTCCAGGAGTACTACGAAGCGAGCCTTCTTTCCAACGAGTCAGAGTCCAACGTCTCATGGCTGGGATCGATCAATATCTTCCTGCTATTTGCGGGCTCCCTCTTCACCGGTCCGATCCTTGATCTGTTTGGGCCAGTGGTCGGTCATCCTGCCTGACTTGCAATCATGACAGCCTGTTAACAACCGTCTTAGATAATGTTTTGGCTCGGCAGTATTGCAACAGCCTTCTCGATGATGATGACCTCTCTCTGCAAGGAATTTTGGCAATTCATCCTCGCTCAGGGTATCCTCCTTGGCCTGTCCATGACTCTACTCGTCTGTCCGGCCGTTGCGCTCGTTAGCCAGTACTTCCGGAAGCGACGTGCTGTCGCCGTTGGCGTGACCGTCGCCGGGTCCTCCATTGGGGGCGTTGTGTGGCCCATCATCGTGAACGAGCTGTTGAAGAAGCCGAATATCGGTTTTGGCTGGACGATGCGCATTTCGGGCTTCATCATGTTGGTCATCTTGGTCGTATCAAGCATCATCGCCCGTTCCCCAGAGAAACAAAACAAGTCAGACGCCGAAAAGCAGCAGAGCACACCTGCTGGAAACCGAAAGTGGGACTGGACCATCGTGAAGACGCCTGCGATGCTCCTTACGGCCCTTGGATTCTTTTTCAACTACCTTGGCATGTTCTCTCCGTTTTTCTTCGTCACTAGCTACGCCGTCACCAGAGGGTTCTCGCAAAACCTGGCCTTCTACACCGTCTCGATTCTCAACGGGGGCTCGTTCTTTGGGCGGGTTCTTCCCGGTCTGGTGGCCGATCGCTATGGCAAGTTCAACTTGTGCATCATCATGACGGCTTTCTCTGGCATCATCGCGCTGTGTTGGACCACCGCGACGTCGGTTGCAGGACTTGTCATCTTTTCTGCTGCGTACGGGTTTGCCTCCGGAGTGAGTTTTTCTTTTTTCATGCCCGTTGTATTATCGGCCTTACGGCTGACAACTCCCATCCCCAGGGTATTCTTTCGCTGCAGCAGGCCTGTGCTGCTCAACTCGCAACGCCACAGACGATGGGAACGGCTTTGGGATTTGTGATGACCGCGGCTGCGCTTGCGTAAGGAACTCTTGTCATTGTTGTTGTCTTCTTGATCGCTGCTGACCAGCCGTAGGTCGCTCGCAGGAATACCAGTCAGCGGAGAACTGGCCGGTAAATACGGCTATCTTCCGCTATCCATCTATTCAGGAGTCAGCCTTCTCACGGGCGCTGTAGTTCTTTTCTTTGCGAAGCTCGTTCAGAATCGCGATCTGCGGGCTGTAGTCTGACGAACGAGTGAAAGAGGGGAACATGAAATTTATTTCTCCAGAGATTCGGTTAGGGCATACATATTTTATTTATTTGATGGCGGGGGAAATAAGGATACAATGGCACTATTGATTGCGAGGTCCTGTACACTACATGAAATTGCTTACACTACATGAAATTGCTTACACTACATGAAATTGTTGATAGATAACAATATGAACATCTTTTCTCATGCTACTTCTTTTCTTTTTATATACTTCGTAACTTAACCATAGATCAAAAGTTTTCACACCTTCCGTCTGTATCTAGACAATAAAAATAAATAATAATAAATAACAAGATAAAATGAACAAGCCTTCCAGTTCTCGCTTCTCTCGAGAAAAATACCTGGTCTATGCCAAGAAGTTTACAGTCTTTATCCACTCTCGTGTCAGGTTTCCTAATTAGGTATATCACTTACTATAATTTTTTTGCCATTCTTGCTGTATCTGCGCTGTATCTGCTATGATGTAATGGCTTGATAACATGATATTGCACTTTTCCAAGTTCCCATCTGAGTATATCTGTAGAATGTCAACAAGAATGTCAACAAAATAAGTGCCAAGTACACTGACAAGTATAATGACAAGCATACTGACAAGTATACCGACATCCCTAAACTCAAAATCGTTCTAGAAATCTTGCTCTCAGTAAGAGCGGAAACTCAACCTGGTGGGCTCTTTTTTTTTTGCCGCAGTGACATGAACATTATTTCATACGCTGACGGCCAATCCACGTTTAATACAACGAAACTAGATCGTTTTACCCGACCAGTGCATAAGCTTGGTACCATGAGGTCATTCCGTATGGGGCAAAAAACCGTGGAACTCGTAGAACTCGTCCGTCTCCAAGGATAGGAGTAATTCAGTATAGCCAAATGGCGAGGACGTTTTCTCTTTGAACTTCAACCAATTCGATACATCCGTCATCATGCTGTGACCGTCGTTTCTGCCAGTCGTGTGAGTATTTTTGAGTTTCATGTTGGATCACATCTATCGAATTGAATATCTATCCATCAGTTTGATCTCTTCTGCCAAGATCTTTCCCAGCTCAACAACCCAATTGATGTCTCGCCGGCAAGCAGAGTAGAAAATCAAGATGGAACCCCATAAACGAATGCCTCTTGTCCGTCGCTACATCACGACGCACAACAATGATGGCGAAGCAGTGTTCTTGTCGTCCAGCCGAGTCCCCGAATGCGCCCCCAATCGGACTGCCGGTGACGATGGAGAGGTTGCCATGCTCTACTCGACAGACACATTCCCTATTCAAATGGATCAAGAGGCCGATGTGGCCGTGTACGACTCGTACCTGCATACGCCACCGGGATTGATGCCGCAGAACGGCACGGTCATGCGAGTCGTCGATATGCGACCAAGCAAGGAGACGCCGATGCATCGGACCATCAGTCTGGATTACGGCGTCGTGCTCGAAGGCGAGGTCGAACTCCTGCTGGACAGTGGACAGAGCCGAGTGATGCGGAGGGGCGATGTCAGCATACAAAGAGGCACAAGCCATTCGTATCGCAACCGGAGTGACACGGACTGGTGCCGGCTGCTGTTTGTGTTTTTACCTACAGGTCCATTAACGGTTGGAGGGAAAGAGTTGAAGGAGGAGTGGTACGATGAGTGGGGAGAAGAAAAACAGGAGGAAGAGAAACAAGGAGAGAAACAAGAGGAAGGAAAACAAGAGGAAGGGAAGCAGGAGGAAGAAAAACAAGACAGTGAAAAACAAGAGGGAGAGAATCAAGAAGAAGGAAAACAGGAGGAAGGAAAACAAGAAGAAAAACAGGAGGATGGAGAGCAACAAGGCGAAAAGCCAGAGGATCAAAAACAGGAAGATGGAAAGCGGCATGGTCCACTGGAAAAGGCCAAGTCGAAGATATCGGCATTGAAGTACAGCTGACTCGACTACATTCTACTAAGAATTTGTTTACAATAATATAGCCGGCTAAGTTCTGAACTGATTATATTCTCAGCACGTCCTGTAAATACAAAAAAAAAACAAATAGCAACCTCCGAAATTCAAAATCTAAACTTATCATCCACGTTCAACGTATAACACGATGCATTACCTTTCCAGGGACAGGGGGACGAAGTGTTTGCCTTGGAGAAATGGACGGGTCTTTGATAGCAGAGGGTAGGATCTATACATGTATACATGTACATGTAATGTACATACATAGTAAGCATCGCATGCGCGAAAATAGAGACTTCATCCTGAAATAAACACTATAAAAAAAGAATAAAACTATGATTGGAATTGGGGAGAGGTGTAAATGCTCAGACAAGGGTTGCTGGCAGGACAGGAATCAACATTTTTCACCTCGTAAAGAGATATCATCGAGGATTTTACCTGTAAGGAAATAAATCTAATTCCAACAGCAAAAGTAATGGAATAAGAGGCTATTCTTATACTTGCTCTCATATTTGACCAAGTGATGCAAAGCCATCTTTGCTCCATCTTGCCGACAATTCAGATACACGCTCATCAAGTATACAGCAAGCAGATAGCTACTGGTGACCAAGTGGAAAATTAATTGTTAGACTATCTGACGAGGTGGCATGCCTCTGAAGTCTGGATAACAACACTATCTTTTTTTCCCTGGACTATCTTGGATGAAAAACAATCTGGACCCTCATGTGCTGCACAAATCTCATTCCCCCTAAGATTCAATCGAAACATCTTGACTTCACAGATGACTGAAATGAATGCATGCGCCTCATCCTTCCTCGTATTGGGAACGACCACTTAAGTTATCGGTTTGAAAACATCTGCCTTTGACTCCTTGTTCAAACTTTCTTGTAGCTTCTCACATTTAGTCCCTGCTCGCTGTCCATGATCTTCGCAACGGCTTCCATTAGCTTGATTTTCGGCGCGCCGCACTTAGGGACAGGAGCCTGATACTCAAAAGCGTTGACTCGCTCGAAACGCCTATAGTTGCCTTCAGCAGTAAAATGTAATGAAGGGATGCGCAAATTTTTGACCTCTTCAAAGAGATCATTTACCGACACCTCCCTCAATTTTTCTCCGGTATCTCCGTATGCTAGCTGGTGTAGTTTGTTCAGTGCCATTGAAAAGGCCCCCAGAACCATCATGTCACATTCCTCAGTGCATTTGACCACATTGGAGCAGTCGTAAGTGCTTTTCATCTGAACGACCTCATTGAGAATGCTAGAGATCAACTGTTCTCTACGAGCGTTGATCTCTTCTATTTTGGCATTATAAGTCTACGTGCTCATCATGTTTTATTGGTGACACACTTACCGAAGACAGCAGAAGAGGCAGGTAGTCGACTCCCAATTTGGGGTGTTCGCGCTTGCAGAATCAGCTTCCTTGTTGCCAACTGGAAAACCTTTTCGCTGCCAAAAATTAAGGCAACCTCGAGGCAGAATTTGTAGTAATCTGTATTGGTACGAAACTCTGTCGCTGGACTCGCCCGGTTGCCGTTCTGCGGAGACATCCATGTCTCAGTGTAGGAGTGGACAACCTCATGGAGTTGATATTTGTCCACCAAAATAGCTATTTCGCCTATAAGGCCTCTCGTAATGGCCTTTGGCACGCTAAAAAATTTTCCATGAATGAGGTTCATCAAGATCAACATTGCTTCACCGTTGTCATCAGGAAGCATCAATTCAATAGCTCCTGTCTCTGCCAGAGCTTTCCCCTCTGCGAAGTTTCCTCTGAGCATCGCTTTGAATACCGGTGAGGCCAGGGTGAGATGTGGAGAAGATACTTGGATCTTCATGGCATAGCCACATTTTCCGGGAATAAGAGTCACATCTCCGTTGGGATCGACAACATGGACAGTATCCGATTTCTGATTATCCTTTTTTGGCGTGGTCTCACTATTAGGCGCTACTGTATTCAATGGATCGGAAGTCATGTTGATGATTTCAAAGCGTCAGTGACACAGGCGTTCAACTGGAGGATGCGTCGCTAAATATTGACCTGGGGCGATTTCAACAGGGTGATCCGGTTTAATCGTGCTGTTTCAAGGTTAGAGGCAGTTAGATAATGCCAAATAGAACTCACACCTTCTTTGTCTTGAGATTTTCTGGCAAAAAAATATGTGCTAACAGAGAAAATACCTGCCAATGTGACGAAGATGTAAAGACAGAAAGGTATTTCTTTGAAATTGACAAATACGAACTGTAAAGTATCGAGGGAAGTTTTGGCTTGACGTGGTCAGAATATGAATTTTTAGTGATGGCAGTGAGGTGGGTGAATGGATATTGGCAGCGCACCACGTGAGAGATTGCCTCAATTTGAACGTTTGAAGATTAAGGAAAGAGAGAGTTGAATCTGAAACGTACGAGCCCACGCAGGACTTATGGCTTAATCCCTCTGAAAGGAATCAATATCCGGGCATTCGACGGCCAGGAAGATGGAATCTCGTTGTGTCCGCAAAGAAAGCGAGCCTGAAGGTTGAGCGAAGAACCGGATCATAAAAGATGGTCAAGTAGAGGTCGAGATTAGGGAAGAAAGACCAGTGACTGAGGTCGTGATTGCGACAACAGAATAACAAGAGGTCGCTACTGCTCCCAAGCCCTAGCCCTTGGCCCTAAGCCCTGAGCTGGCCTAGCAGGTGACCTTCTTATGTAAACACCGTCAGGGAAGGAATCCTGTCAGTACGATAATTTCAAATGTTCACGTAGATATACTAAGATGGTCTTCTCCTTTAGTGAGAATAACTTGAACCTACTTCATTCATCATCAAGACGAGCACTCTCTGGAACAGAAGCAAATATCTTTCTGTATCTCTACTACGTTACTCCTTCAGCGATTAGTGGGCATAATTACTCGACAAGTACGGGGATAGATAACCACTCCAGATCTAACTTCTAGAGATATATGTGTTTGTGTCAACAATAAAAAACATATAACTAGGGTGCGCAGCTCGATTTCACGAGATCCATTCCATTCTGCGTATCTCTATATTCTCGAAGCAGTATATAAATCCAGAACTACTATCAAGCACATTACTATGAGAATCCTACTTGGCAACTAGTTGTACATTTATATACTTATAAGAAAACCCATATTGTTGGCTGTACTACTTATTTATATCCCAATCTTACTAATATGTTCAGATTTAGTAGAGTATAAACGAGACATGTCTTCGCTCATAGAGAAGTCCATTATCCTGTTGCTGAAAGAGGCTCCTCCTGGTTGATTGTCCGGCAGAATGGCGTTTGTTGTCGTGGCCTTGCTGTGCTGATGGTGTAGCTGACTCTAAAGCTGTATTTCATAGTAAACAGTCAGTGGACCTTGAACAACAGCCAAAATGTCAGTTTGTTAAAACCAGTCTTAACTTGTGTCTCAGGTTCAACCATCTGTATATAGGATTCAACAGGGGCAATCAGCCTAACAGGATGGTCAAAAAAATCCACTGTTAAGTGAGATTAACATAAAATATGAGGTATTCACTAAGGAGCAACTAATAACTAAAAAATATGAAGTACCGTCCAACGGTCTCCAGCAAGGTTGATAGAGACAAGAAGCTTGCTTTGTCTGACCTGTCAAATCAAATTCACCCCTGTGTAATCTGATATCCTTTGTGACAGATCAAGATTGCTCCAGTCACCGATTGCTCTAATTCAAACGGGTCTGTATAGATTAAGTTTCTTTGTTGACGTTGTACTACAAAGAGTTCTTGGTCGACGGAGCTAAATAATATTCCGAGCATGGATGCTCGCATAAATGACTGATCGACATGCAGGATTGCAGCCAGGGGTCTAGACTCGGGGATTGTACTACCATGCAGCATATTATGGACTAGACACACCACATCTGGATACCGTGTAATTATTTTGGTTGATCTCTTTTCTGAAAAGCTGACTGCGGCGTACAAGAATGCGTAAATTTCAAAGACATACAAAGCCAAACTCCACAGGTGGATTCAGAGAGGAACTAGACGCATCATGCTATAACTAAGCGGGCCCTTGCATGATTATCAGTTGTCACCCCACTAGTCGAGAGTGGCAGAAAAACCACATATGGAGGACATGATCTCAAAGCGCAAGGTAATGACTCTGGCAATAACAGAGTGGATTTTTCCATTGTGGTTATCCCTTCTAAGTACGAAAAGCAACATACAGATGAAACAGGTAAAGAGAGAGAGAAGCAGTTCCAGATGAGGCTTATAAATGCTTATCTCCGATAAGCCAGATGGCACGTGGGGCCGGAATTATTCCGGAGTATGCCCCGCCGCGGCTGTCACTGCAGTCGGAGTTGGCACCGCAGTCAGTTCAGACATTCCAGTAACAGCCTTGTCCAGATGAACGCTTGGACGTACTGACAGTCTGGACTTGCTTGTTTGTGAATGTTGTATATCTCTCCTGGCGATAATGATTGGTCATTTGGTTGAGGTTCTTCCAGCTAACTAGAGACCTTTGTTTCTTTGTCAGCACTGTCCATGTTGCATTCATAGATTAAAATCTCACCATCTCTTTTTTTTTCTGACAGCACCTGCAGTGTGAACTGAAGAGCTCTCCAATCTGAACAGGAAGATCGTGGCTTTTTTTCTCTGTGACTTAGAGCCTGTTAAGTCCCCGTTAACACCTCGCACACGCGATTCAATCAACATGGATCGCGAGCAGTTTAGAGCTGCGGCCCACGCAGCCATTGATGACAGTAAGTTAGACAAGACACTTCAGTCGTCTCCTAAAAATGCAGCTATGACTGTGAACAACGACGCTGCACATCCATTCTGAGCGCTTGCTCACTCACGAATCTAGTCACCGACTATTTTGATACCCTCCCCTCTCAGCGCGTCGTGTCCACAGTCGAACCAGGTTATCTGCGCCCTCAGATTCCTGAGAACCCACCTGAAGAGCCTGAAGAATGGTCTCAGATCCAGGCGGACATTGCTTCCAAGATCAAGCCGGGCCTGACTCACTGGCAGTCGCCCAACTTCATGGCATTCTTCCCGTCCGGCGTCAGCTATCCTAGCATCCTGGGTGAGATGTATTCCGCCGCATTCAACGCTCCTGCATTCAATTGGATTTGCTCGCCCGCCTGTACAGAGCTGGAGACCATCATGATGGATTGGCTTGGCAAAGCATTGGCACTCCCAGAGTGCTTCCTGAGCACGTCCGCAAATCGCGGTGGTGGAGTGATCCAGGGCAGCGCTAGCGAGTCGGTGGCGACGATGTTGATCGCCGCTCGCGAACGCCGCGTCCGTGAGAAGGCGCTGGCTGAGGGCCTCAAGGAGGGCACCAGGGAATACGAAGACCGAATCATGGACCTCAGGCCGAGACTCGTCGCCCTCGGGAGCGACCAGGCTCACAGCAGCATTGCCAAGGCCGCTCTGATTGCGGGGACCAGGTTCCGTTCAATCCCTACCAAATTGGAAGATAACATGGAATTGACCGGAGAGGCGTTGCGTGCGGTGCTGGAACAGTGCGAAAAGGACGGGCTCGACCCGTTCTTCATCACGCTGAACATGGGAACCACCAATTCTTGCGCGGTGGATCGCTTCGCGGAGATCAAGGCGGTTCTGAAGGAGAAGGAGTCGTGGCAGAGGATCTGGGTGCACATCGATGCGGCGTTTGCGGGCGCAGCTCTCGTCGCAGACGAGTATCAGCCGATCACGCAGAACTTTGCCGAAGGCGTGGACAGCTTCAACATGAACATGCACAAATGGCTGCTTGTCAATTTTGATTGCAGGTAGGTGTCTCCGTCAGGGTTATTTATTTACGTGCTGTTCTCTAACTTCAACAGCTGTCTCTTCGTGCGCAACCGTCACGACCTGACAAACGCCCTTGACATGACACCGACTTACCTGCGCAATCCGTACTCTGACCAGGGCATAGTCACCGACTACCGGAACTGGCAGATCCCCTTGGGACGACGCTTCCGCGCTCTGAAGGTCTGGTTCGTCATGCGCAGCTACGGTCTGAAGGGACTGAAGGCGTACATTCGAAGAACCATCGGGATTGGCAACATCTTCGCGAGCCTAGTACGCGAGAGGGCCGATCTCTTCGAGATTGTCACCAAGCCAGCCTTTGCCCTGACGGTGTTGCGCGTGCGGAATCCGACGAACCTAACTGCCACCAACGGCGCGAGCTCGGACAAACCTCATCATGCCCCCCAAGTCGACGAGACATCGAACGCTCTGACCAAGAAAGTCTACGAGCTGATCAACTCGCGCGGAGAAATCTTCCTCACCTCAACCGTCGTCGCCGGGATCTACGCCATCCGCGTGGTGAGCGCCAACCCGGCTGCAGACGAGCAGCACATCCGCCGCGCGTTTGACATTCTCGTCAGCACTACGGAAGAGGTCCTCCGCGAGGAGGCTGGAAATGATAAAGCCTGACGATTCAGCAGCATACTTACGTACGGGCATACATATGCATACATACATACATGCACGCATGTACATACATGTACAGTACATACAGTATATAGATAGATAGAACCTTATGTTCTCTCTGTCTCTTTGTCTGTCTCTCAACTCAGAAAACAAAAAACAGAAAACAGAAAAGAAAAGAAAGAAACAAACTCCACTTCTTTTTGATATTAATAGTACAAATTAATAGTACATGCAGACTAATAAATGAAGAATAATAATTACTTCCCCACTTCATTTATTTATACCTGTTTTTTTTTCTTTACTGACTTATTAAGTCAAGAACAAGAGTGAAATGTGTTATGTTGCTATGTAACGTCCAATGTATTAGTCCATAATAGTTCGCCATATTACCGAAGTAAGTGTCTGATTGTAGTCTGCACTATGGATGCATATATATATCCAAGTTCTCTTAAGGCTTAAGAGTCTTCCGATCAAAATCAATCAAATCGTTCCTGATTATTACATATGTATGTGCAGTAATTATGTATATGCCACCACCTCCCTCTCATATGCCGCCGCCGCATCGCCTATGGGCTGAATGAGCGTATAACTCGCCGGCGAATCCTGCTGTTGCACGCCATTTGTCATGAACAGCGGCGTCATCTCTCCGTCTTCGCTGAAGAACAGCTGAGGCCGCTCCCGGCGGTAGTAATTGATGGTCGTCCCGTCGGTGAAGTTGACCTCCGTGGTGAACGCAACTGTGTGGTTGTTGAATGTCCAGGGTCCGTCCCACGACCGGGCGTATGCGTGACGGCCGACGTTGGGTCCGCTGCCAAACCCCCCGTCTGGCAAGAGGGAGTGTGTCAGCAGGTGGAAGTTCCCTCGTTTGTCGCGCCATATGAAAGGATCTTCGTTCGGTTCGGGGAAGATGGGATTCGCGTGGGCGCGTGTATATGGTCCCGTGAAGTGAGGTGCGTTGGCGACGTTGAGGAGTTCGGGGCCATTGCAGTTGTAGGGACAGCCGCGGTAGGCCAGCACGATAGCATCCGTTTGGTTGGACCCGGAGTAGAGCGGAAATGGCGAAGGGTTAGTGGTGTCCGCATCCCAGGTCCCGTTCGTGTCGCCGGGAAAGACCTGGCCGTGAGACGTCCACTGATAGAGGTCCGGAGAAGACCAGACGGAGATGCCACTCTCACCGTTGATATCGTTCCCCGGCCCACAGGTAAAATCCACTGTTTGGCATGTGTCCGGCACAGTGATCGGACAGCCGATGTTGTACAGCAGATATAGCTGGTCTGCTTCGCTGTATATCACCGTCGGGTTGTGCGCAAAAGTTCCCACGATCTCCGCCTCGAAGTCGTAAGGTCCTGCCGGTCCATGAATCGACTTGGCTCGGACGATCCGACTGTACGGAGACCAGTAATCGAGGCCGCAGCCATGCGTGAACTCCGCGACGAAGAGATGGAACACTTGACGGTCCGAAGGGTCGTGGACGATTTTGGCTCCCCAGGACGACGTACCTTCCCCCGTCAGATTGTATCCTGTGTTCTTCGTCGCTGGTCGAAGATCGAGCTCGCCGCAATCGGCGCCGCGCCAGCCCGGGTCACAGACACAGACGTTAGCTGGCGAACAGATGCCATTGAGATTGCAGTCTTCGTCGCTGGTGCATGCTTGCGTTGGAACCGAGAGGAGAAGGACCAGAAGAAGCAACAAGCGCTGCACGGAATTCATCCTGCTGGCTCATTCAAGATACCGAAAGCGGACAACAGACCTTTGTTCCAGCGTCATGGACGCTAATGTCAAAGAATAGGAACCAGCCATCGCATCTGCTAGGAGTTGCTCCGGATTTTATATCGATGTTCGCCGTCAATTCAATCGTTGAGTTGATGCGGGGTAGGTTCTATAGTTGACCGAGAATCAGTCCGTAACCCCATGCTCGGGATAATGTTAGATCGTATCTGCTTTTGCGGGGGATCTAGGGACCAACCTCAGCTGCTAATCAGCTTGTGCAGGCTTATGCACAACCCGTGACCAAACAACCCTAGTTGCTGTTGAGCACATCCTCTGCCGTGAAAGGACGAAAGAGATGGCTGGTCAATCCGAAGAACTTCTGTACAAAAAGCTGATAAACATGCTGAGAGATAGAACAGATAGACGCGAAGGCAAAGGGCTCTATTCGTAGTTTCGAGGACCACTCTCCCAACCATTTTCTCCAATCTCCATGGTGCAGGAACCAAGGAAAATAGAAGCATGAGAATAATAATGCATATTGCAGATGCAGTCAATTTGACGTTTCAACAAACACGGTTGTCGGTCTGCCTTTAGAATTCCTCTAAAGATACTCGGCATGTCATCATGTCGGGAGGAAGGCGAATATATACGAATAGATATAATATAATATATTCAAACAGATATCGACTGTCTAACGACAATCTATATACAGTATATATACAACAAATACATTAGATCATCTTCGTTCCAATCTGTTCACCCGCCGAGCATGCAGTCCAGCCAGAGCCGGGCTACCGACGCCTCGCACCGGGATTTTTCGCTTGGAAATCCCGCCTGAGGGTTGCTCGCCAGAATCGCCCACTCTGCAACCGTCGCGCCAGTGCCGTTCTGGGCCTGCACGTCACTCTCGCTGAGCGCTTGGTTGCCAGTGATATACAGAGTGGCATAACGCGGTACCGGGACGGGCTGGGCCAGGGTCACGTTGGTGGTGTTGCTGCTCGGAAGCATAATCGCATCGGCACTGTTGGCCTGCGGGTTATAGGGACTAGACAGGGTGATGTTGTTAATGTTCGTGACGAAGTACTGCCCGCCAGCCGATGCAGACAGTGGGTCCTCCGATGTATCGTTGTGGAAGACCACGGTCGCATTGACAGGCGGTGCCTGCGCCCAATCGAAGTAGAAGCCCGACACCATGGTTCCCGACTCAGACTGAGGAAGAGACACCGTCAGGGAACTGGTGTTGGCAGCAGAGGACGGTTGCCACTTGGTTGATGCGGCTCCATCCACGGCAGCCATGGGATACTGGCCAGGCTCATAGCTGTCCTGGGATTGGACAGGCTGACACTGAGCAAGGTTGCCAGGGACCGTAAGCTTCGACCCGACCTGGCGGTTGGGAACCGTCAGCTGCCCATTGACAGGAAGCTGGTACACAGTCACGTTCTTTCCAGATCCGACCTGGACAGGAATCGCCGTCTTGGCAAATCGCTGGTCCGCAGTGTCAAGCGCCTGCACATGCGCAGCTCTTCTGAGCGTGGTGTGAGTGTAGTTGGAGCTTGCCTGGATCGGCCATCCACGCCAGTAGAAAGTACGATACTTGACATGAGGCACCTGCGGAGGCAGGTTCGGGTCGATGTGAATGACATCATCGGGAAGCAGGCGCAGACCAAGATACCCATAGATGACGACCTGGTTAGCTCCACCGTGGCCGGTCAAGAAAGGGTATGCCGGGTGGGTTCCGCCGTTCAGAGTATAGTCATCGACCAGCTGCTCAGAGAACTGGAAGAAAGGTGCGCGAACGTATGGATCGTACGAGTACTGGGCATAGGTGTACACAGAGCAGCCGGAAGGTGACACCTCATTGGCGACAATGGAGAAGATGGCGTAGGTCATGCCGGGCCCATCGGGGGATTGTTTGAGGGCGTACTTGATAGGATGTCAGCGATTGATTTACTTTTGATCGAGACGTCAGATACTTACGTAGTCCAAGTCATCCAAGGCATCGGTGGAACTGTAATTGGAGGTGTAGTCAAGCGGATATGTCACCAGAACCACATCTGCTTGTTTGACCTGGACACTGTTGTTCATGGTCGTGTACTCCAGCGTAACATCATTCTCACGCAGGAGAAGGATGTTGGAGGCCATGTCCGTCCATGTGTTATTCTGCTGGATTCCAAATTGCTTCCGGAACGAGTTGGCATAGAGCAACGTCTGCGCGATCAAAGGCATGGTGTAGCCACCTGCGTCCACTGCATTGGCATATTCGTCCTGAGAACAATAATTAGTGACAATTCCAGAAAAGCTTTGCAAAGCTAGAAGTCTTACAGGATCAGTCATGTTCGTCAGCGTCCAGTGAGTTCCGTTCGGCTGCAGCAAATCCGCATACAGCGTGGCGATTGAATCATAGATCGGGAAGTAGGACTCCTGGAACGTCTTGGTATCCCCGCTGGCCACCCACTGATTGATCAAAGAGAGGCCAATGTCGCCATTCAGGTGATATTCATAGTCCCAGCAGGGACCAGTGCCGGTGCAGTTTCCATAACGCCCGCTCGTCCAAGGGTATACGGCTGCCGAATCAGAGAACCAGGTCTCGTTCTTCGAACTGGTAAAGGCAGTCTTAACGTTCCGACGGGCTTGCTGGTACTTGGCCACGCGGTAGTTGGGGATGCGCTGGGCTGCTTTGGGGAAAGCAGCAGCCAGACCAGGATGCATCCACAGATCTGCGTCCCAGAAAATGAGGCCAGCGTAGGAGTCAGACGTCAGACCACCCACCGAGATACTCCACTCATTGACGGGCGCGTTCGAGATTTCTTTCAGAGCGTTCTCACCGACGGTGTTCTGGAGGAGGTAGTACGGGTTGACCACGGCGGTGATGGCGGACTCGATGATGAAGGGGTCCTGGGGGAGGGTGCCGTTTTCGGGGAAGGTAAAGTCGTCCACGGACTCATCCGGCATAACAGCTGCCCATTCTGCGACATGAGAGTGCAGCAAGGCGTCATAGCCCTTCTTCTTGGCTGTCAGGGCTGCGTCCTTGGCGGTCTGCTGCGGGTTCGGGAAAGCGTCGGACGAAGCAGCACCGACGAACTTGGTGATGGTCACGGTCTTCCCGGAGCGGAAACCCACATTGACTGCCTGGGCAATCGACGAGTCGTTGGTATGGATGTAGGGCTTATTGTTCACAATGGCCGACGAGGACAGATCCACGCCATTGCTCCCATCCAAGACCGTGTAGATGTACGCCGTCACATTGCTGATGCCCCATGGTCGAACTGCGGAGTAAATGGCATCGCCGTCCTTCCCGGAGCCCACAAAGTCGGTGCGAACAGCCGAATAGCCATCGATCACATTGACGACCGTGGCATTGGTGTTCGTCGAGGGCGTGATGTCCAAGCGCACGACAGCCTGGTTGACGTAGAGCTTGTGGGCGAAGAGGCTGTAGTTGATCTTGAACGACCCTTTGTTGCCCTTGGGCGTCCATGTGTAGGACCAGGACAGAATGCCAGCCTTGTAATCATAGACGGTGCTGTAGTCGGAGATGGTCGAGCTGTCGACCGTCGCATCCAGATAATTGCCGTCACCCAGGTCGAGGACCAAACCACTCCAATGCGGAACACCGCTGATGACGCTCTCTCCGCCATACTGGTACAGCCACGGGAAGTTGGTACCGTTGGTTCTTGGCTGCTCATCGTAGAAGCCAGCGATGGTGGCAAAGGTCTGCCGCCTCGAAAACAGGGGCCAGCCATTGATCACGTCGCCGTCGACCGGCGTATCCAGCTCGAAGAAAGGACCGGCGCTCGCAACGTTGATTCCGACGTAGCCATTGGCGATCGATCCTCGAGACTGGTAGTGGCCCTGGTCGAGAACGGTGCTCGTGAGACGCCAGTTGTGCTGGTCCCAAGTGACACCCGGGAATCGGGTCTCGTAGGTTTGGCTTGCGTTTCCCGGATTGCCGTCGCGCACCTGCAGACCGTGGGGCCTGCTGTACGCCCTCACCACCTGCGCCACGCGTTCTTCCAGGGGGAGACACGAAGCAGGCAGCGAGAGCAGAAGCAAACTCAGAAGCTACGAGAGGTGTCAATTGAGATCTCTTCTCCAATCTATCTGCCAAAACACTCACCTTGGACTGCATCTTCGCGCTAATGGCCGTTGCGGCCGTCTAGAGACCTTCTTCAGTTCACAGAAGCTATCCTCCACAATCAATGCCTTGCTAGGACACTGAAGAACTACGGGGCATATTCCAATGTCTTGGGAACTCCCCCTGCCTGCTGGGATTCAATCAGAAGGCAGGTCCAGGAGCTTGGAGTAAGATCCTGGTTTAAATACGTCCGCACACAGGACCCGTCAGCCATGAGGTGCTCGTATTCGCTACTAGCGCAGGAACTAAGCTGGGGACAAAATGTCAATTGAGTTTAATTACCCCGTGCATGTCTTACTCAGAGCACGGCGGCCCGAGCGATGGCGGCCTGCGTCACGGACGGGGTACAAATCAATCCAAACCCGTGTTATTGAGCACCGAGCAGCCATGGAAATTGCCTCCGAACGTTCTGGAAGTCGGCCATTGTTCGAGGCAGCCGAAAGCGTCGAAGCGCGAGCATCCTTCAGGATCGAGGCGGAAATCGCCGCCGGGCTGTCACGCGGGCGCCGAACCGTCGTTGGCAGCCACGGGGGCCGTGGATGGCCCGTTGCGGGGAAGGCGCCATGGCATTAGCCGGAACAGGAAGGCGCGGAGACCCCACGCCACAGGGAGCAGTGCCGGTGAAACATCTTCACGTTCTGCAGAGAGGCATTTTGCACAGGAAACTGCTTGTGCGTCATTTTCTTTATCTTTAATTTAATTAATTGAAATCATGGCAGAATGATTTTGCACACAGATTCTAGCGTCCTGCCTTCCCTTCCTCCGCGTTCCGCACCTTCCGCTTGATTATGTAAATTTCCCCGGCAATTGCCCGCCACCAACCCCCGGAAAGGAAGGAGCACGAGGGGCTCCGCAGAAAAAACAATCCCGACGGCTTCTCGGCCTCCCGGTCTAGCACGGAAACGGATTTGCTGGCAGCCTGGCACCTGACGTCCTCCGGGTCCCCGAAAGTAGCCGGAGAACCGAGTGCGTCCATCTACGTAATAACAATTATTATTGTTATTAAGTATATCTGAGTAGCAGCAGGTGTGAGAAAGACAATACGAAGCTGCAACGAATAATAATGCAAAGGCAGAGCCCATGATGCAAAGACTGAAGTGCGTTAGCAAAACTATGGCTGACAGCCATAGTTCCGTGCACTGCAGCCAGCCTCTGAGCTGCAGGAACCGTGAAGAATGCTCCAATTACAGACATGAAGATATGCAAACTGGAATCTTAGTTTTGACCGGATAGATGTCTCTGGTCTATAACAGATATCTGTGCTCTAGAAAGAAGGAAACCCTAGTTCAGGTGTTAACGAGCCTCATGGGTAATGGATTTCATTAATAAACCCGAGTCGTAGAGCTCCTTTTTGAAAAAGCAAGCTCGACCATTTTTGTAAAGCACAGTAAAACCGAGGGAATCCAGGCGCTTCGCTCTTTTCCTTCAGCAGCGGATATCCTTGCAGGACGTAACCCCAAAGCAGCTGGCAAGTTGCTGTCATGGTGATATCCATGCAGATCCACTGTACGCCTAACTTGGACATTTCTCAACCTCCGTTCAGGTCGCTGGATGGCGCGTCTTCCCTCGACTGGGCGACAGCTAAGCATAGGGTTCGCAGCCACTACAATGGCTGGTGAGCTGTTGTTGCGCGAGTCCTAGAAAAACGACTGCTCTGCAACCCTCAACCGACTGCATCTTCCACTTCATCTTCGCTGTCGTCCGCTCCATCGACATTCCGCGAAGAACTTCCAGCACCACTGTCACAAAGCCTGTTGTGGCTCCGCCTCTTCCCCTGCATGTACCGCTCCGAGGACGTGATAGCCCTCTCCCCAACGAACTTGTCACCCGGCCATGGTGCCTTACACACTGGACACTGCTCTGCCTGTTGCATACGGAAGAAGTTACGCATGCACGTATCATGGAGGCGCCCGGGACAGTCGCGGTTGGCACAACGTTGGCCCTTTACAATCCCAGCAACCGTTAGTGACCTTATAGCATGCGAGTTCGTAGATTAAGATAGAGCCACTCACCACCGTAAGAATATCTTTGCATGCTGCGCAGAACTTGATCCGATTTGCCCGGTGCCCGTCCTCATCTTCGTCGTTGTATGTCTCCACCAGCCATCCTCGCAATTCCATGAGCCCCCGCGGGCTGAGACTGTAAAAACCTTTGCTGCTTTTCTCGAACCACCCCTCCTCGACCAGTCGATTCATCATGGTTTCTGCTTGCGACATACTCAGGGACTGCGCTGCTCCACCCTGGCTGGCCTGCGTGGCCGCGCCATTCGATTCTCGCCGGTTCGCATCGCCGGAAGCTCTGGCGAGCTGCATTGCCTGTATTCCCGTCACAACCATAGCCTCACAGCGCCGCGTGTTGTACGTCTCAAACATGGCATCCAGGACCCGCTTCACAAACGCAATTTCATCCGGGGTGTAGGTCGTCGCCAGCTGGGTGAGAGGGTCGCTCGTAGTGTTAACGAGTGCGTAGACACGGTCAGGGGCAGCATGTCCTGTCCCGTCACGATTTGCCTTAGGTTTCTGATCGATCATGCTCCGAATTTCGAGATCGAAAGGAGAGATAGCAGTGTTCGCTGCAGTAATGTAAGATGAAAAATCCGCCGGTGTGATATCCTCGGGAAGGACCTCACGACCCTCTAAAAAGACACAGGGAAGTTAGCAATATTTTCAGAGGGAAAAAAAAAGTGAAATCGTATGTCAACGCACCACGAGCCGAGAATATAGCTGCGAGCACCGGCTTCGCTTCCTCGAAAGTCATCGTCGAGCGGGCCATGAAGGCCTGCAGAAAAGCGCGGTTGCTGTCATTGTACCCGTCCTCATCCAAATCATTGGCCATCGTGGATGAAATCAAATTTATGTGGCAAGACTTCACTCTTATCTAAGAAAAAAAGAAAAAAAGTATTTATTTGAGGCGTCGCGGGGTATGAAGTAATTACTTTGGTTGAATGTTCTGACGCGGGAGACGCGTTCCGTTCCGCTCTTGCGTAACAGCGCCGCCGCTAGAGACCCAGTCCTAAAGCTACAAATATTCCCAAAAAGGAAATCACAAGAACATCAACTTTCCTGTACTGAGATATAGGAAAGCTCACACCAGGGGTCCACCCTCCCGGGACCCGCAGGTGCTACGAAAACCCCCACCTATGCTTTTGGCGGGCAGGGATTTTACTAGACCAGTAGTGTTAGGAGATAAGGGGAGGGCGGAAGTGGATTTTTTTGTAAGGTGACAGAGGGATTCGAACCCAGGCCGTTCATCTGGACTGTCAGTAGGTATAAGAGACTTAGGCTACTTAACCACTGCACCATCGCAGCCCGGGTTGTTAATAATAATGGGGATTTGGAGATTATATGCCCTGCGAGTGGTTGGACGCCTGGGTGTGATCAGCTGACTCAATGGCATTGTTTACACTAGGCTGAAGACAGCTCAGGCCAGGAGATATTTTACAGGCATGTTTGCTTCTGGCTGTTCAAACACTCAGGCCGCTCACGTCTGCTGAAGTCTTGACACCGTCCACCATTTCCGCGACCACCTTTCCAGTCCCCAAGGACAAGGAGATGCCCCAAGGCCCATGCCCGGTAGCAACAAAGACTCCTCCCTTCTCCCTTCCAGTCCGCGGAGACTTGGACTTCACGCCTATTCCAAGCAAGTCCTCGCTGATCCGGGAGATGACGGGTCTCCCGCTTATTGTCACTGGCCGAAAACACAGCCCTTCCCGCAGAACTTCGAGGTCGTCCACATTTGGAATGTCGTCTGACGCTTCCAGATTGCCTTCTGCTAGTCTACCCATCAATCGCACTGCCACTGCTTTCAGCTCTTGGATCTTCTGTTTGTCCATGATTTCTCGAGATTCCTCCGCCTGAGAGGGGAGAGGAATATCCGAGCTGTTTAAACCGGCGATATAAATCTCTGCACCTTCACGAGAAAACACCTCAGGACTGAAACCACAGTCTCGAGGATGCGTCGTGAAAACGGCATGGCTTCGTCCCCTGTAAGTGTCATGCTCATGCACGAGGGTATGGCGTGGTGAACGTAGGACGAGGGAATAGCCAGCCAATGCAGAGACATTCAGACGGAGCTTCGCTGAAGGGAAAAGACTATTGAAGACGCGAGACGTCCAAGGTCCAGCACAGATGACCAGATTCGTACACGGAATGACAGATTCAGTCTGAGAGACAGAGTTCAATACCTTGACAGCGCTGATGGCATTTGTATCCCGATCAGTCACTACTGAAATCACCTGTGCTGGGTGATGCCATTTAACCCCTCGAGAGACAGTGGTTTCCATAAGATATTTACAAAGCCTCAGAGGATCCCTGCAGACTGTCAGCCAACCATGCCGAGAGTCACAGAAGATTTAGGGACAGGGAAAAAGAACTCACACTTGAGCAACAGTGCCTTCATCGCTAATCGGTTCGACACGACCACCCTTCTGCTTCGTCAACCAAGCCGGTGCTTCTTCCATCACGGTCGTTGAAGATTCCTCTCCTTTCGCTGCAACTTCTGCCCGGCTCGTTCCCTCTCGCAGCCAATCGTCTCCTCGGCATGCGGTCCGTTTCGCTCTGCCATCGTTAACATCCAAACTGAGTGCAGTGCTCTGCATGTATCCCCATTTTTCCTTGCCACCATTTTCAGCGGCCAATTGGTGATGCAGATCAAATGAGAGAGCGCCCAGAGGAGCAACTGCAGGTGAGAACCAGTCCTTCGCGAGGAAGCCAGCAGCGTAACCAGATGCGGCGCTGAATAGCTGCGAGGAGGACTCGATGACATGGACCTCATGGTCCTTGTAAGGAGACGAGTCGTTGGTAAGGAAATAGGCTACGGAGGAGCCGATTATACCTCCGCCGATAATAACAGTCGACATGTCGGAGTTGTGGGTGACGAAGAAAGATAATATAGTTGAACTCGATCAAAAGATATAGAAGTTCAAAGAGCAGTTTTCTCTCGACCAACCTCAGAAATATATATTGTGATACTGCCGCCAACGCAGACGCTTCTCAAATCATAATCGCCAGAGTCAGAGGGGACATATATAAATACACCCACTATTACACAATGAACAAAAAAAGACACAAAGTTAACCAATAAGTAAAATGGGGTCTCCTGAATAGATGTCACAGGGCGTGGTAGAGATGTAATTAGTAGATAGCGGGATAGCCGGACTTAAGGCCGATCGATGGTCATGATTCCATTTTCCGTGGAAAACAAGTTGATTTCAGTGAAGAGGGCCGTCGGAAAAGGTTCATCAATCGAAATGTAGGAATTCTTTTTTATTTCCCTCCATCCGGGGTTGCAATAATTATCATTCGATTAGAATATCACAAGCAAGCCGCTCGCTTCTTCTGTTCTGTCCTGTTTAATAATAATAACAACCCCGCCATGGATCCGATACATGGCATATGACGATGAAGTTTTCCCCACTGTCTCGTTTCCCTTCTCGGGATTCCCGCCACCACCACAAAAAAGTTGCAAAGAGAGAGGGTACTAGGTAGGTACCCGGCGAATAATACGGCGAGCTTTTCTTACACCGCTGACGTTTGCGCAAAGTGGAGTTGCTTATTAGGTTAGGTACCTAGTAAACCTTGTTTGTTCGTGGTGGGAGGATTTTCTTCCAGGACGCAACTAGGTTAACGTTATCAATCACCCTGAATACATCCTGGATACATAACATCCTGCCCATTAATCAAATCGATCCATTCATTCATTTCAAAGGGGAGAAAGAAAATATTATTTACTGCGACACGATTCGACAGCGTTAAGGTACGCTACCTACCGATCCATCCCTGCATTACGGTACGGTGCTGAAAAAAAAGACTCGATCAAGATCTCGACAGCATAGATAAAGTTACCAACCAGCTGGCATTGGCATTCGTTGATACGCTACAATTCATTCTTGAATTAACAAGGTACGATACCCATGAACCGACACATATAATTGTTGCACCAGAAAAGAAAGAAAGAAAAAAAAAAGGCAATTGAATGCTGTTTTCCTGTGGGAGCAAGCAATTCATTTCAACAGCATCTTCCATATCAATTGCTTCCTGTCGTTGGCTTTTGCGTTGGATTTAATTATAGCCTACACATATCATCTGTCTTGTTGTGTGGAAGCGGGGTTTATATCTTACGAGTTAAGAGCAGAAACTTCTATTTGTGTGTGCATTTTGACGTTTTTGTTTCTCGAGTTCTTTATTAGATCCCAGCTATTGCGCGTCGCTTTTTTTGAAGTCTATTACTATCTCTACCTACGCAGTACAAAGCTGACCCGCGGACACTCCAGATGGCAAAGACAATCATCGTCACAGGCGCTTCCAGAGGTGAGATCATCCTGGATACCTGCTGAAATGAAACGCCTCGGATTACTGAGATTGCTGACGCCCATCTATCAATTAGGGATCGGCTGGATCATTGCCCAGTACCTGCTGCACGCGGCCAATAACCTGGTTGTGTTGGCCCGCACCGCAGAGCCCCTCCAGAAGCTCAAGGAACAGTATCCAAAGCAGGTGGAGGTCCTCACAGGTGACGTCGCGGATTTCTCGCTGGGAGAGAAAGCTGTCAAGCTGGCACTGTCCAGCTTCGGCCGGCTAGATGGCCTTGTTCTCAACCACGGAATATTGGGCCAGGTCGGCAAGATCGCGGATGCCGACTTGGAGCAGTGGAAACAAGGTTTTGACGTTAACTTCTTAAGCCTGGTGGCCTTTGTAAGTTTCATTTGTTGCACTTGGAATATTAATCATATTAATCATATCATTGATGATATTGACCATGAGCGCTCCATACAGACAAAAGCTGCCCTTCCTTCTCTTCGAGAGTCCAAGGGCAAAATCATCTTCACATCAACTGGGGCTGCCGTGTCGGCATACAAGACTTGGGGTCTATATGGGTCTACGAAAGCTGCTATGAACCATCTCGCAGCCACGCTAGGAGCTGAAGAGCCAGACGTGACCACGGTGGCCATCAGACCAGGAATGGTTGACACGGAGATGCAGCGGGAGCTCCGCGAGGTGCATCGCGATAACATGCCCGCGGATGTCCACGCCAAATTCTACAATGCGCACAAAGAAGGGAAACTTCTGAAGCCCGAGCAACCCGGCCATGTGATGGCAAGGCTCGTGCTCGACGCGCCTCAATCGCTTAGTGGCCGCTTCCTATCGTAAGTCCACAGCATGACAATCTGACAGCCGTGGCTAACAATTTACAGGTGGAATGACAAGGAATTGGAGGCCTTTCAAGAATAACCACACCATCCTGTCACATCTTAGGTCAGCCAATCCTGTCCCTACAGACAGAAAACATATACAATATAGACTATATTGTATGGACATCAGCCGAAAGATGAAAAGCGAATACATTGGAGTAAGCATTAGACACGTAACCGCGTCTTCATACTTAGCATGGAATGTGTATTGGTTCATCACGCATATGTAGGGAGGAGGCATCAAGAAAATAGATAACGTACCTTGCATATCCTTCGGTAAGAAGAAACCATAAGCACAGATAAACCTACACTATACTGCTAGTCAATAATCATTGCTGGAAAGTGCCACTGGAAACACCAAACCGCAAGGATTTTTGAGCATCAGCAAGAGAGTTAATCGGTCATCTGAAGATCCGAATTTGATAGTACATATTTTTTTAAACATCATCTGCGCAGAACGGGGGATGTTATTGTACAAACCAGGTCTCGACGTACTTGTCAAATATTTACCTGTTGCAAGAGTGCGGGGTGACTGCTACATCTGCAGGACGTTAAAGACGACCTAGACTCTGGTGACCGTTAGCAATGCCATCTAAAAAGCGAAATCATCAATATGAAAACAGGAAAGAAGCAAGATCAGATGGTCCGTTTGGCTCGGACAGGTAATCACCACTGGAGCTAAGCTCGTTGGTATGATAGGGGCGACACACAAAGTTCATCATGGTACAGATGATAATGGAGAACGATTTGACTTACCATTACAGATTATAGTGTGTTAGGAATGAAGTGTAGATGAAGCAGGAATTCCTAGCATCAAAGAGATTCCTGAGCATGTCGATAGTCAAGAGGATACAATTCTCGTTGCTGAAGAGAAGGAAAAAAAGAAAAGGGAAGAAAAAGGTCGTGAAAAAGTACTAAGCCAAGGCGGTGGGCTAGTGGAGCCTGCGGGAGACAAGTTCTGCCATTCCGGCCCGCGTCGCGCTTAACAGATTTAAATAATTAATGAGGCCCCGCGAGAAGCCAAAGCTCTGTGTCAACGCGGGGTTTCACAATTTTGCCTGTTAATATTGAATTCACTGCGAATGGAAGATAGTCTGTCGGTTAGTCATTAGGATATTTGCAATCCATATTATCTGCCATGTCGGATCGCGAGTTCAGCTGTAAGTTTGCTCATCCTCCTGTCCTAGTGGCGTGTACGAGCGCTGACCGTGGTCATGTACACAGCAAACGATGATCTGTCGCTTCCCAAAGGTGCGTGTTGGATCATTTTTATCTCCCTTATATTCCCGCTGTTTCCCTTTCCTTTTCTGGAGTCCTGGTTTCCTGGCTTTGTCATATTGTAGACGCTTAATCTAGCCTCTCATGCTGATCTATTTCCTATTAGCGACCGTGCAGAAAATAATTACCGAAATCCTGCCGCCCTCATCTGGTCAGACGTTTGCCAAAGATGCCAGAGACTTGCTGATGGAATGCTGCGTCGAGTTCATCACGCTTATCTCGTCGGAAGCCAACGACATCAGCGAAAAGGAAGCCAAGAAGACGATCGCATGTGAACACGTCGAGAAGGCGCTACGGGATTTAGGATTTGGTGACTATATTGAAGACGTGCTGGCCGTCGCAGAAGAGCATAAGGAAGCTTTAAAGGTGTGTTTGGTCTGGTGAAGCGCATCCGATGAGAGTATTTGTTGATGAGATCCTCTTCATAGACGCGAGAAAAGAAGACCAGCAAGATGGAGCAGAGCGGATTGACGGAAGAGGAGCTCCTTCGACAGCAACAGGAACTCTTCCGGTCTGCCACGGAAAAGTACCATGCGGCCCCGGAGTCATGATCGCGATATGCATCGGTTGAACCGATGATACTTTTGATGGAAGCCTAATTTTTTTAATATGCGAATAGATGACCTCCGGAGAAAAGCTAGGAAGATCTGGAAGTACCGAAAATGGTGGTATTTTGGTTATAGCGGTCGGAGTCTTTGGAGTTCATCGGGTACATTGGGATTGGAGTTCAGGGTACGGCACACATGATTTTCATGGGGGATAGTATCTTGTCTTGAGTCCTTGGAAACGTTGGCATTTTCTAGCACGATCTTAATCAACCTTTCCTGAGCGTGCAACAAGATCATGATTCATTCTTGGATCGCTCCCGAAACACAAAGCCTTTGGCAGGCGAAACTGAGACATCTGGGCATTCCGATGTTGATCAGGATGTCCTTCAGCTAACCCTATCCTGATGCCTAGCGTTGCTCAAGCAGTGCTTGTCGTACAAAGAACCACGGGCTGGTCTACTAATTCTCAGACATTGTATGCAACCGACATGGTTTCTTGAAACTCAAAAGGTCCCATCTATATCTATATAACCCGATGAGCCACCTGGCCCGAATTAAACTGAAATTCCGCAAGATTCATGACCAGGTTGCAGTCTGTGAATCGGCATCATACCATACTCGAGCAATCCAATAATTATGACTTAGCTGGCTCGCTAGCTGAGATTCTGATCACAAGACATAGTGTTACATGATGATGATGATGCAAGACATATCCAAGCTGTTATTGGCATTTCTGACTCTTACTAGCGAAGTCGTTACTTCATCTGGATTGGAATCATCACGTCTTAATCGTAACCGATGGGGCAATCATGAAGCAGGCAAGCAACACCTGGTTCTTGGCGGCCACTTGCTGTTAAAAATGGGCGACACTAGCTTGGCTGCTAGCGAATCGATATCCATCTAGCCTATCCTCCCAGGCGGATTTAGCCACAGGGCGTTACCTGAACCGCGGGGAGCCGGGTAATTCGTGGAAAACACCCGTTAGTTCCATGTGGGAACGATCCCATATTGTAACCAAAAACCAAGGTGGATATTCCATCGCAGCCACGGCTTACTATAATTAATATCGCTACTGATGCTCAAAAGAACCAGCGCCAAAATCGCAGATACAACCCAGCCTAGCGTTACATCGCAGCAGACAATGATCGCAGTGAGTTTCCTGGCCGGCCCTGGGTCCATGATGTATAAATCACAGCGGAGCCACATGAGATCAGATCTGTATTCTGCTATGTCATCGTTTGCTTATCTTTTCAGTAATCCTAATCTTAATTACAGATAGTACTGTCAAGCTATGACCGGAAGTCCTCCTGTAATGACACAGGATGAGGACCAGGCAGATATAGCCTCTTTCTTGAAACCGCTGCGAGTATGCGATTCCACTCTTTATGGTCTTGCCTGCTCATTCTCCAAAGTGTTCCAGAAGCTTGCCTCGACCTGTGATGATGGGCTCTTCTGCCCTGTCCCAGTCACGTATCTTCCAGGGGGCCAGGAGAGCGGGCGATACTTGGCGGTAGATGTAGGAATCACCACCTTGAGAGTCGCTTTTATCGAGCTGCTGGGGGAGACGTCATATGGCGACCTGCCTGCAGCTGGGAAGGAGGCGAAATCGCAAACCGTGATCCGTCGAGCGCAGCTGCCCCGTGTGAGAAGAGTCCTAGAGAAGGCATGGAGAATCGAGGAGCGTCTTAAAAACGACCAGGCCCATGAACTCTTTTCGTGGATTGGAAATTGCATTGCGGAAGTGGTTAAAGACGATCTGACGTCCAGTTCTTCGACGGGAGACTTCCCTCCGTACATCGAAACAGGAATCGCATTCAGTCTGCCCATCAAGTATGTTTCTTTCTCAACATCCTATAGATAACTCCGCTGCTGACCAATTCAAGACAGAATTCCCTTCAAGAGGCGACTCTGATGCCCACAGGCAAGGGTTTCACCATTGGCACTGACCTCGACTTGCGGAAATCGCTTCTGGAGGGCTACGAACGCCATACTCGCCGAACAGACGACATGGAGCAATCGGCGAAACGCCGGAGACGATATGTGCTGCCGAGATTGAAGATTATTGCTCTCACCAACGATACCGTGGCGACTCTTCTCTCCCTCGCCTATTCTATCAAATCATTCCCCAACAGCCGGGTTGCGATGGGCATCGTGGTCGGCACGGGCTGCAATGCCACCATTCCAATGATGCTGTCTGATTTGCATCCGTCAAAGGCTCGGCAGATATTGTCCTACGAAGCTAACGCGGCGCAGGCGCTGGTTAGTACAGAATGGACTCTACACGGGGCTGCATCACCTCTCCATGAGCATGGCATTATCACCGAATGGGATCGCAAATTAGATGCCCGCACCGCTCGCCCCGGCTTTCAGCCACTCGAATATATGACTGGCGGTCGCTATATCGGCGAGCTTATCCGGATCATCTGCCACGATTATTTTACGACAACACTGCGTGTCCCTGAAGAGGCTCTCCCGGGGCGTCTTGTTGAGGAATACGGACTGACGACTGCATTCATCACCGATATTGTGTCTGCACCCTATTCAGACGAGATCCTTGCCGCGAATCTTGGTCGTGATCTTCCGCCACCGGCGTCGAGCGAGTGGTCTTGGTCCCCTAAAGCCGCAGGCGTCCTTCGAACCGTCGCCCATGCCGTTCTGACTCGCTCGGCGGCTCTGATCGCTGCTGCGACAGTTGGGTTGCTTGCTTGTAACCACGAGGTTTCACTCAAGGAGCCTCGATCATCATCGAGTTCGTCTGCGACTGGGGACGTGCGTGAGGACACCTTTGCGTCTACGCGTGATTGGAAAGGTGGGCCTGAGGAGTTGGTTGTAGCGTACATCGGCGGCATCATCCAGCATTATCCCAACTTTAAGGAGAATTGCCAGCGTTACATCGATCGCTTGGTCATCATGGGTGGGCCACAGGAAGGCGGTAAGAGCATCCTCTTAAGGGAAGCCAATGATGGAGTAATTATTGGTGCCGGCGTATTGGCAGGTATGGTTGCACACAAATACAAGGGCAAGTGAGTTCAAGTTTGTTCAGTTGCATGTAGGTGATCCTTGGTCTTGTATTCATGGTATGAAGTTATAGAAAATAGAGTAGACACCATCACTTCTGCTATAAAACATTAATTTCCGTTTTGCACACTATCATATGCTTTGCAAATATTACGTGAAGGATACGGTGAGAATTAGGGCAAAAAATTTATAGCAGAGGATATTCTATGTAGAAGATCCATGGCGTAGACCAGTTTCTTATTCTTGCAGCAACACAAGGTCTTCAGTGAACATCTGATGTGACGCTGTCACGTGAGACAACCACGTCTCCGTGGCGCAATCGGTTTAGCGCGTCTGACTGTTATCCGAGCCCCATCGGAGCTGACATCAGGAGGTTGGCAGTTCGAGCCTGCCCGGGGACGAACCTTTCTTTCACATTGCATCGCGTTACTTTCTTTCTTTCTCTCTTTCTTTATTTTTTTTTCTTCCTTAATTAAAGCTCTTTGCCTTTTTCACTTTCCTGTTATTTCCTATTCTCTCATTAAGGTAGGGCGTTGAAATAAGATTTGTTTTCTAAGCGTGTAACAATGGTCGTAGCCTCGAAGGGCGCTAAACGACGTCCTGCTGATCCACAGTTCTATTCTCGAGACAACGATCAATAAGATGGTATTATTCCGTAATGTATGTACATCTAAGCCGCCAACAATTGGGCGATAATTGCTCAATCAACCTGAAGATCTCTGCAGCTGTTCATGCGATGGCGCTAACCCGATGTGGCGGGATGCCAGGCACCACGGTGGCTCGACCGCCAAGCCTCTACCTCAGCGCAAAAGACTGAGCTCCCGTCCATCGCGACAAGCTCCCTGGCACCGCGACGCATCCCGACTAGATCAGCCCTGTGTTCTCCACGATGCCGCCCTTCAAGGACGAACACATTCTGGTGAGTTCGCGCTGCAGCGCAGATACTGTGCCTGCTTCAGATCGATGCTAACTGCAGGTGGCGTTAGTTAATTGCGCCAGGTTCGCAAACGACCCTGGCGCAGTTGGGTCTGCCCGAATCCTTCACTCCCGCCCGTTATCGGTTCCCTACGCGCATGTTCCCTGCAGAAAAGAAAGGAGAGTTTGAGCCGTACAAAGTGCGCGAGAAACGACGCGAGGTCAAGGCGACCAATGGCGCCGACAAGGAGGATGTGGAAATGAAGGACGCCCCGCCGGCAGGAGCCGAGAATGCGGAGCAGACTCAGCCATCAGAACAACCAGCAGAACAATCAGCGGAGCAATCGGCAGAGCAATCGGCAGAGAAACCGGCAGAGCAATCAACGGAGCAGTCAGCAGAGCAATCAGCAGAGCAACCAGCAGAGCAACCAGCAGAGCAACCGGCAGAACAGCCAGCAGAACAACAGGGCGAAGGCCAAGATGGCACCGATGCGAATGGTGCAGAAGAGCCGAAACAGCAGGAGCCACAAGAGGAAATCGTGTACGAGGAGGATCTCATGTCGGATGAGGGCGCTGTGTACCCGATCCAGAACGGACAGATCGTTGACTGGCCATGCTTTCTCGCTCTCTTGACGCACATCTATAACACTCTCAGTCCGCCCTTCCATACGCCCATTATACTTATAGCTGAACCCGTTTGGTCAGCTCGAGATCGAGAGATCTTGACACAGTTCATCTTTGAAAAGTTCAAGACGCCCGCCTTCTGCCTTATGGACGCTGCGCTGGCTGCTTGCTACGCCTATGGAACGTCGACTGCCACCGTTATCGATGTCGGACATGGGAAGGCGGACGTGACCGCCGTCACCGACTTTATCGTCCAGGAGCATGGCAGGGGCATCGCCCTCAAGGGTTGCGGAGGCGAGGCTATGACCGACCGGCTGGAGGAGTTGCTGAAGCCGAAAGGATTCACAAGGGAGATGTGCGAGCAACTCAAGAGAAGCAATATCACCGAGATCCTTCCTCCGGGGACCCCTCTCCCGGGGTCAGCTGCGAACGGCGATCAGAGTGGCAACCCCGCTGCTGAAGCTTCAACAGGCGGGCCTGATGGCCAAACGAAATCCTCACTTCCCCGAGGGCCTGGACACAATACTCAGGTCGGTACGGAAGGTGGCGGCGATCCCGATGAGGAAGAAGGAGTCCTCAATGTTGCTGCTATTGTCACCGGTGGCAACACGAGCGAGTACCTCGCGAGGCGAGAAAGAGAAAAGGCAGAGAAGGCCGCAAGCAAGAAAGGAGGCGGTGGAGATCAGGTCAATAAGCCAGTCCGTCTCCCCAATTCCAAAAAGGAGAAGGCAACCTTCCAGTTTGAAGAGTTTGTGCGGATCGACGACACGTCTGGACAGTACATCCGGCAGAAACGAGAGATCGAGGTTGGCGTTGAACGCTTTCTTCTGACGACTCCTACCAAAGAGAGAGCGGAACGCTGCAGTGACGGTATTCTCGAGGATCTTGCGGCGCAGATTCACCACACCATTATGTCAGTCCCGGACGCGACAAAGCGGAGTGAGCTATGGGATTCTCTGATCATTCTCGGAAACGGGAGTCGGATCAAGGGTGAGTCGGACTGTCTTTTTCGTTCTTTAACTATATTTCTGAACAGTTTGCAGGGTTCAAGGAAGCCTTGGTATCTACGCTCACGCAAAAATACATGGTCTCGCCATCTGCGACCATGTTCACTTCCGAAATCCCTTCGAATCTGTCTACTCCTATGGCTACTGGCGGCACCAACACACCAGCCAATCCAGGCCAGACTCCAGGACCTATGCATCATCCCGCTGCACATGGCGTGAACCCCCTGCTCGTCGCCGCGACCCATGCCAATGCGCCGGCTTCTGCAACTCCGGGTAACAACGATCCAGCCACGGCTGCACAGCACCGATCGCATTCGCAGACACCGACTTCGATCAAAACTCTGAAACCACCGGAGTACTTCCCTGAGTGGAAAGACCAGGGTGGTAGCAACGCTCCCGGAGCAACAGGGGCAGGTGGTACCGCCACCGCCAGCACCGGACCGGCCTCCACAACTGGTCGGGGAATGGAGGAGGCTATCTTTCTTGGGGCGCAGGTCGCCGCAAAGGTCATCTTTGTTCTCGACCAGGGTCTCAGCAAGGGCTTCCTGAGCCGGGTGGAATACAACGAGAGCGGCCCGACCGCCATTCACGAGTTTTCTCTCGCATGATGGAAATCGGCGGGTTTTAATTGATCAGGGAGGATGCGAATTCCAAAAATTAGCAACTATTGTATTTCTTCGATACCTTTCAAAATATTGTGGTACTATTACTATTATTGTTACTATTACTCACTAGGCTTGCGAGGGGTCTAAGCCAGTGTGCTTGGAAACTTGGAATCTGGGAGTCAAGGGCGGAGTAGCATGCATGTATTTTGAATGGAAGTGATTAAATAGAATTCGTGTTCGACAGCCACCTAAGTAGTTTTCTTCACTACATCCATTTATCCATTTATCCTTCACAGATTCAACTCGATTGAGATCAAGTCAAGACTGCGCCGCCGTCGCAGCGCCCTGACGATATCGAGTCCGACCCCGTGGTGGATGATCATCATCATCATCATAGTGATGCCCGCGTTTAAGGATACGAATCCGTCGCCGCCGAATCGGTGTCGAAACCGGTCGGATATACCGTCGGTGGTGCTTGTTCTTGTTCGTGTTCGTGTTCTTCTGCTTCGTTTTGGTTGTCGAGATCGATGAGATAGCGGTATGCGCTGCCATGGTGGCTGCAGCGACGGCGGTTGTTGATAGGATGATGGCTTTTTCTTCGTTGTTGTTGTTGTTGTCTTCCATGATTTCTTTCCTTTCCTTTCTTTCGTTGTTAGACTAGCCTAGCTACTTGTGTATGCATGTGCATAGATATATAAACTGAGTGGAGATGATTATGTATCATGTAGACAGTCAGTTTAGAAGTACAATTCTGGTGGATTAAATCAACAGATGTATCGAAAAATAGTGAATAATGACTTCGGCAGTAGTCACTTGTATTATTTGTAGATTATAACACACTCGACTAAATTCATCAGTCATGGTGTTGATAAATTAACGAATGAGGTAAGCGTAACGTTGATGATGCGATGAGTCAGCATCCGATCACGTGACATCATTATATCAGCGGATCCCGATTGTGGCTCTGATAATCATGAACGCCACATCTCATCTCTCCACATCGAATTCGTCTTGAATCGCCCCCAGCCGGTCGCGTGGCTAGCTGTTCAACAGCGAAATTGACACAGTCAATCCTCTTGATTTCTCTTGGCTTTTGTTGGTAACGTTGGCCCACCATGCCTCGCGCAGAAGCTGGGACGACCAAGGCCATCAGCAAGCAACTCAAGGCTGTAAGTACACTCACCCGCGGTTCAATTTCAAGGCGCTGAACTAACATCCTCAATAGAAAGGTCTTGGTCGGCTACGATGGTACTGTCAGGCATGCCAGAAACAGATGCGCGATGAAAACGGCTTCAAATGGTGAGTCTGATTTGCGAGACAACGTTTCAATTGACACCTAACTGACCTGTTTCGTTTCTCTACAGTCATGTGCAAAGTGAAAGCCACGTGCGGCAGATGCTGCTGATCGGCGAGGATCCAAAAAAACACATCGAAGAGTATAGCAGACAGTTCCTGCGCGACTTCATCAACCTGCTCAAGACGACCCATGGCGAAAAGAAGGTCCACGCCAACCAGTTCTATCAGCAGGTCATCCAGGATAGACACCACATACATATGAACTCCACGAAATGGACGAGTCTGACGCAGTTTGTGCTCTACCTTGGCCGTGAAGGAATCTGTCGCGTGGAGGAGACGGAGAAAGGCTTGTTTATCTCGTATATCGACAATAGCCCCGAGGCGTTGCGACGACGGGAGGCCCTGGCCAAAAAGGAACGCCAAGACAAGGGCGACGAGGAGCGCGAGCAGAAACAGATTCAGGAGCAGGTGGAACGCGCCAAGAGCAAGCTCGAGGCCAATGAGGAACAGGCTCCGGAGGCGAAGCTGCTTCAGCGGAAGGAGGGAGAAAAGGTGAAACTAAACTTTGGCCTTTCGAGACAGAGCGCGGAAGAGAAGAAATCAGAATCACAATCACCTGGAGCGGAGACTCCCAAGGAGGGTGAAGGAGCCCCCGGTGCGGATGCCTCCGCAGCACCGTCTTCTCAGTCGGCTCAGAAGCCAGGAGTGAAAGTATCGATGTCGCTCGGCGAGAAGAAGCCAAAGAACGTGTTTGCCGCAATGAGGAACAACCCATTGGCGGCGAAGAAGACCGTCGTCGCCGAACAACCTAAGAAGATGACGGAGCAGGAACGGATCATGAAGGCAGAGTTGGAAGCCATGGAGCGGAAACGCCAGCACTCGCAGTCGGGAGGACCATTCCACGGCGCAAAGCGGCAGAAGGTTTCATGAATTTACTACGAATGTTCTCATCTGAGTAGCGCTCAGATTTGTTTACCTTCCGTGAAAGGAAGAGCAGGAAGAGCATCCACGATGGTTCATGTCGTCATATCGACCCTTCTACAGTCTGAAAACATAGGTTTAGAGCCTATCAGCTATACATCAGCTGTGGGAGGAATACCCAGCTTCTGAGCAATCCCGGGGGGATTGCATTACGAAAGAATTTCTGTTCAAACGAAAGTCCTCTGCCGATGAAAGACACGGCACGAGGTCAGACAGAAGCCGAAGCAGAAGCAGACGGAACTTTCTGCATCCGTCCTGAATCATTCAAGTGCGATATAATATCAAGAAAGGTGACTCTCCAAGCCAAGCAAGACGGAAGTCGGCTTGGTTTTTCTTTCAGTCAGACAGTGTGATAAGAAGTACTAGATAATAGTAATAACATGTATGTACTGTACATAATTAACTAAGTTACGTAAATGTTAAGTTAAGCCACTTAATTTGTTGCTTAATTGATCGCTATTATTTCATTGATTCTTTTTTTTTTCCTTTGTAGAAAAATTAAAATTGGAGACAATCGAATTGCGCCAGTAGATTTGATTTTTTTTTCCTAATTTAATTAGGGTTTGAACCTGATTGATAAGAAACGACACCAAGTAAATGGTCAACAAAACATTTTTTTTTCGTTAAAAAAGTTCTAACCTGTTGAAAGAGAAGAGAATGAAAGACAAAAGTGAAGAAGTCTGTGGTCCCGCACAGAGATAGATAAATGATAAATGTTCTGACGTTCGACTGACGATGACGACGTCAATTAGAGCGAAAAAGATGAGTTAGAAAGAAAATTCAAGAAAAAAAAAACAGCTAGAGTAGGACGAAAAGTGGTTGGATTGGAGACACGTATGACAGTCAAGCGTTGCTCGAATACTCGATCTTTTTCTTTTTTACTCTTCTTCAACATACGGCTGCAGCCTCTCGATCAGCTCTTCGACAGTCATCTCCTCTTCTTCCTCATGGTGGGTTTCTGCACCTATCGGGAGGTCGTCTTCGAGGTCGTCTTCCACAACTTGGCTATCAGAGTCACGCTTCCTCGGCGGGATGATCACCGACGAGACCAGGTGGATGACTCCCTCTTTGACGGGCACGTTGGATACGGAAACCCTCGTGTGCTTGTTGACGACGAAGTGCGCGAATCGATGGAAGTGGCGGATATCAACGCTCAGGTGATGACCGTGGAGCAGCGTGGGGAGATCAACCTGGAGAGATCATATTAGGCCTAAACTCCAGATTTCCTAAGATGAAGAAGAGCACTTACATGCTGACCGTTAACAACAGTGAAGTCGCTTTCGTTCTTGGGTCCGTAGTAGGCGTCCGAAAACAGAGTGCGGTTGGCCACAATATGATACTTGAGCAGAGCCTTGAGATACTTCTGGCCCAACCGGCTGAAGAGGAAGCCATTGATCTTGGGGCCCAGTTTGGCGAAGGCGTGGTTTGTGGGTGCAAACAGAGTCCCTCCAGACTTAGGGGTGTCCGGCCCAAGGAAATCAACCAGACCTGTCTTCACCAGTCCCAGATTCAGGGTGCTGAGCAGCGAAGGTACAATATCGATGGTGTCCACTGCAGAGAATGGCAGGAAAAGGACGTCATCGAGAGCATGGATGACCCCGTTTGTGGCGAACTAGATTGTCAACAGAATCCAAAAATATAAAAAGGAAGAAAGGAAAGAAAAAAGCACTTCTCTTACAATGTTTGATCTGATAACATGAGAATGAAAGTTCAGCGTCAGACCCTTGAGTCCAACTTGAGTACTGATCCTCTGCGGGTTGAAGCTGTTATTCTCCTCCTTCAGAAGAGTCGGGACCGTCTGGGCGGAGAAGAACGTGCGTCGGGTGTACAGCCCTGGGGACACATGATATTCAAGCCATTTCAAGACGAATTCCTTGGTAGGCTTGGGATGATGCTTGAACTTTTGGAACGCTGCATCGACGGGAACAAAGACGGTGTAGTTGGCCTTGGTGCTGTTCAGATAATCGACAACCTCGTCGAATTCCTCGATAATCTTGGCAAAGATGCGGGTGTGCTCACTCTCGGAGATGAACTGGTAGATGGTCTGGTTTGGCTGATGACCTAGATGATTTGCTCAGCATTCTGCTCGCCCATGCAGTGGAAAAAGATCGGCCAGGAGCGTCATCGTCGACTCACCCCCGTGTGGCATATCATCTTCCGGTTCGTCGAACGGAGGACGCTGGGGAGGAGGACGGTGAGGGGGACGACGCGGAGGAGGAAGAGGACGATGCTTGCGATGACCCAAGACATCGTTCAATTCATCCCTGAGCTTCTGCAAGAAACGGTGGTTCCTGTCTATTGGTCTGTGATGGTGGTGGAATTCGGTCTCGTCACCCTGAAGGTTTACATCTTCGGCGATGGAGGCATCGATATTTCCTCCATACTCATATTCATCATGGGATGTGACTTCTTGGGGATCCTCGGACTCATATTCTGCCTCGGGACAGCGATTCTCCTCATGTCGGAGCTGAGACGCAAATCTCCAAATGCCGTCCGCAACGGTGGTCACATACCACGACGGAGGGAAGCTGCCTTGGTCGACATCATGCTGCTGCTGCTGAAGTTGAAAGGCATTGGGAATCGGTTCCTCGGACAAGGCCGCCAGGATCTTCTCGTCCGGTACGACAAAGGCCGCAGCCAGAGAGGCAGACAGGAGGAGAGGGAACTTCATCGTACTCCGTAGTAGTGCTTACACACAGGGATCGTGCTGAAATCCATAAAACGGAGGCAGGCATGGTGCTGCAAATTGTGTTTTAAATTACATTTCGAAACCATGGCGTCGGGGTTACGCGTCCATCAGGCGACTAGCTGCAAGTCTGATACACGACATGACGTGGTCGGATATTAGCCCTAAGGCCGGGCCAGGTAAGACTGGTCCATGGTATAGTTGAAGGGTTGCGATTGATCCATGGATATTGTGACGGTCAAGTAGGAATTGACATTGTCATAGATGATAGTTAATCGTAAGTATTGTAACTATATGTAAGTAAATAAATGCACATGTAGTGAGACTCCCTAAGGCATAGCAATTTGCATGGTTTGCACATTCACAGGGATGAGTGTCTAGACATGGATATACTTACATAATGTAGATATCGTCGATAATTCATGTTGAACCACGGAAAAAGCGATATAGAAGAAGTGTTAGACTCACTGGCCCAGTCAAAGCTCTGAATTCTTCATCGAAGACGTCAGCGAGGCCTGCTTGCTGGCTGTTAGTTGACGATCCGGCCGATTGCTGCGGGAGCGCCCCGCTTGCGCAAAGCCTACTGGTCACCTGATGATTCATCGTCTGCAGATTATCAATTGATAGGCATCAAATTAATTCAGCGACAGTACATATTGCATTTCTTTATCACTCGCTTTTCGTCTTGTCGCAGCCCCGGCATGACGGGGTCATCCTCACCCCAGTGATTCCCATTCCAATTGTGCAATGGATTTGGATTCTGAGCAACAACTGCCGTCTCCGTCTCCTTCTACTGAAGAGCGGACGGCATCATCCGAGATGACGACGCCGGAGCCCTACCAATTCCCCACGCAAAAGCTGCGGCGACGACAAACCCAGCCGGGCAAGACCCCTCTGGTGCTGGTGGCCTGTGGCAGCTTCTCGCCCATCACCTTTCTGCACCTGCGCATGTTCGCTATGGCGGCCGACTACGTGCGCATGAACACCGACTTTGAGGTCGTCGGCGGCTATCTGTCGCCCGTGTCGGACGCCTACAAGAAGGTGGGCCTGGCGCCGGCGAGTCATAGGTGAGAAATCCCGTATCGAACGGGGAATGAGTCGGAAGACAGACAAGACTAATGCTCTACAGAATTAACATGTGCGAATTGGCCGTGCAGACATCAAAATGGATCAGCGTGGACCCCTGGGAGGCAACCCAGCCCGGCTACGTGCCCACGGCCGAGGTGCTCGACCATTTCGACCACGAGATCAACACGGTCCTGAACGGGGTGGAGGATGTGGATGGAAAGCGGACCAGTGTGCGAATCGCCCTGCTGGCGGGGGCAGACTTAATCCAGACGTGAGTGACCACTCAATCCTTCAAAGATTCTCTCTCTCTCTCTCTGACATGAGGTCGAATCCAGAATGTCGCAGCCCGGTGTTTGGAGCGCTCGCGATCTCGAGCACATCCTGGGCGACTTTGGCGTCTTCGTGCTGGAGCGGGCAGGCACCGACATCGACGAGGCGCTGGCCAGTCTCAAGCAATGGGAGGACAAGATCTACTGCATTCCGCAGGTCATCCCCAATGAGATTTCCAGCACCAAGGTCCGGCTGCTCCTGAGGCGGCAGATGAGCATCGACTACCTGACGCCTGACGTGGTAGTCGACTACATCGAGGAGAACGGCCTGTATCGAGAGGAGGATGCTGCCCATACGGGGAAAGGAAAGGCCAAAGCTAGCCCTAGTACGGGGTGATGTTAATCCAACATGCGCAGAGCTTTACAGGTCTTGATCCACGCTGTCTTAATCCTTTCTGTTATGTGGCATCCTCCCTTAAAGCGAGTGATAGCTATTTCGCGATATCTTTCCTGCTTGAAAGGGAGGCAGCTCCGGTGTTCCTTTACAGAACTTTCACCCCCAAAGTGGCGCTGGGAAGCGTCATCAAGGCATAAAATTCCCCATGCCTGTTAACAGGCAGCAACAAAAGTCCGCGTGCAGCAAGAACTTTCTCAAATAAGGAGACCGCGAGTCGGTAATTCGCACTAGACCTCGCAATGACTTCTCCACGGCTGTTGTGCTGAAACTTGACCATGAGGAGGAAGGGAAGGAAGAAAGCACCTGATTTGATATCCAATCAAGGCTCTTTTATATTGTATATATATTCACCTATATACATAGAGAGAGAGAGAGAGAGAGAAATACAAAGTTTCCATAAATGCTCGTAATTATTAGTAAAGAAGACAAAAGGAATTTGAAATTTATTAACGAATAGCTGGCGATATAATACAATACAGGAAGTAAAAGTCTAATCTTAATTGATTGATTGATTGATTTTTCGCCTTTTCTCTAACGTAGTAGAAAATCTAGCAGAACATGAAGTCATTTCCGTGGGGTACATACATAATGTCATACAACAAAAATAGAAAAGAAAAGAAATAAAAAAAAAGATATCATGCGGTTTTTTTCTCCTTCAACGGTGTGAACACTGCCACCGCTGTTATTGGTATTACCGTCGTTGCTCTCCTTGACTTTCTGCTGCAGCTGCCTCCCTGTCCTCTAGCGACTCCTTTTTCCTCCTCTTCTTGTCCAATCCACCGAAACTGACCAGCATGCCAATGTCGTACGTTGCCTTCAAGCTTCCTGCAACAACGAAGGAAACCCAGAAGAGACCCCGTCCGGCCAGCACGCCCGTCAGGAGGGGCCCCAGGCTCTGGCTGCAGGTTTTCACCACGTTGATGGTGCCCATGATGGCGGTGCGCTTCTCCGGCGGCAGAGCGCTGGCCAGGAAGGCCGAGCGCGGCGCGACGTCCATGGTCTGGGTGCAGGCGCGGAGGACGAGGAAGAGCATGGCGAATGGAAGGGATGAAGGGATGGGGATCATCGCGAGACAGACTGCGGAGGGGAGGTGGGTGAAGACCATTGTCTGGAACATGAATTAGCGAGACAGAAAGAAGAGATGAGATATGGATTGTGTCCTACCTTCACATTGCCAAATCGCTTGGCGATCGACGACGCAACCAACATGGACACAGACTGGATGATGCTGGTCGTGAAGAACAGCGATCCGAGCTGTCCTTCCGGGAGGTTGAACTTGCGTCTGAAGAAGTAGGTGACCCAGGACCTGCATCCCCGTCAGCTTCTGCCCTTCTTAACAGGAGATTCGATTCGTCACTTACAGCGATGCCAAACCAGACGCAAAGGAATCCAGCGCGAAGAGAAGACACAGGTTCAGAACAAGACCCATGAGTTCAATCTCGACGGCGGGGAGAAAGGCAATCTTTCGGTGAGTCTGCTTTGGCGAGGTTTCCTCTTCCCTGTGTCCGTTGGCAAGGAGAGGCTCCGTTTCGGAGCTCTGCTGCTGTTGCTGTTGCTTTTTCTGCTTCTGCTGCTTACTAGCCGCTTCAACCTTGGAGCTCAGCCCGATCGTCAACAGAAACTTGATGGCGCCGACTGCGGCGTATACAAAGAAGATGACCCGGCAGGCGGAGACAAAGTCCCATCCTTTGGTCACGCGCAGCAGATTGATGATCCAGCCACAGACCATCATGCCGAGGGCCGTCCCCGCGGTGCCGATGAGCGAATACCAGGCGAAAATGTCGCTGAGGACCTCGTGAGGAGTGAGATGGGCGATTGTGGATTCTTCCACGGCACGGAAGGGCCCGATCTCGTTGCCGCTGAGATGAACTGTCAGCAGACAGAAACCTATCTTCAAAGGCCAAACTGCAATCTTATTGTGACGAACCTTGGACTAATCACTCCAAAAACGGCCGCAGCCAGCAACACCCAATAGTTGCTAAACAGCGCAAAGATTACGCCGCTGGCACACATCAACGCCGACCCCAGGGCCAGAACCGCCTTGCGGCCCATGGCGTCGGCAAACAGCGTGAGGAAAAAGCTGATGACCACATCGCCGGCCAGCGTCAGGGTCATGAACAGGCCGATCCGGTCGTCAGAAATGTCCAGGGCAGAGAGATACGCGGCCAGGATCAGCGTCGAGCCGCCGTACGCGAAGAGACGCACGAAGCGCTGGGCGCAGAGCAGCTTCGAGTCCAACGATGTCTGCCACAGCGCGACGAGACCCAGCTCGTCGAGGGCCCGGGTCACGAAGCGAGCGAGTCCGCTGGGACGAGAGCTGGTGGGCAGCTCCTGCAGTGAGGCAGACATGGCTGTGGATGGGAGCGCAGATAGGTTATGCAGTCAGGTGCTGAGGACAATTTCCATTAGCTCGATAGATCGGCGGCTACTATGACAGCAGAGGACAGCAATTGAGCTCTCGTACGCACCTGCTGACCACTACAGCCACAGGCCCAGCTGGGGGGAGTCACGGATATTTAGTGTATTCTATATATACGGCGGATGGGATTGCTCTGGTACTGTATGTACAGTACAAGCACTGCAGGTCTATGCGCGAGAGATAGTACAGGTCATTCTTTATAGCCCCTCCAGGACTCATGCGAGGAGCACAGTCATACATGCCGGGCAGCGAGCTACGCCCGCAGCGATTGGAAAAACATTGACTCTGTGCAGAAAAATTAAGCTCCGGACCCTCGCGCGGCGACGCCCGTTAGGCTGCTAGCGCGATGCCCGGTGGAGCATATCGCGCCGGTCCGCGTCCGAGCGCTCGGCCTTTCGGTCCTGATTGCCGCATATGGCAATGCCCGGGCTGCCTTGCGCCGAGGCGTCCTGGGATCGTTCCTGCCCTGTCCGAGCGCCTGCAAGGTGGAAATCGCTCCTGCCCGATGACGACAGACAGCAGACACGATTATGTGATGGCAGCTGGCCGTACGGAGAATATTAATATGCATTGCACAAGTCCAGAAACTACCCACATAATCCAATTTCCAGACGCCAGGCCATCATTTGCCGTCCCATATCAGGAAAAAAAATAATAGAAAAAATAATAAAAAATAATAATCAAATCAAAAAGGCCGTCTATGACCACCAGCTCCGATGCTTCCTCCAATCCTGCTGCGTCGCCTCCCGCAAGTCGTCCACATTGATAACGTCCACCCCCTCCCGGATGAGGACGTGCCAGATGTGGTTGCGCAGCCCTCGCGGCCAGCCTGGCGTGCCCCAGTACCGCACCTTCAGCCCGCGCCGGTGTGCGGCCTGGATCTGCGCCCGGATCAGGTCGAGCTGGGCTTGCGAGAAGCGGTTGCGTTGCAGGCGGCCGATCACCCGGCCAAAGTCCACGGACGCGTAGTAGCTGTTGGTGTAGTTGTACATGTCTCCAGCCGGAAGCTCCGATCCAGAGGTCAGATCTTCCGGCTCTGTCACACCGCTACCTGCCTGGTGAGACTCGGATGCACTGTGTAACAGGTCCAGAGGGGCGTCGTAGAAAATGTCGCGGTAGGTGCTGTTGCCCAGCACCTTCTCAAAAGGCGCATTGCCCGTAACTACGACGGTGACCGGCCGCGGGACGATCTTTTCTCCATTGAAGTACGACAGATAGCCTGCGGTGCGAAGCGGCTCCAGCTGGGCGTAGACATAGTCCCAGAGCAGCTCGTCGTCCGACTTGAAGTCGATGAGCAAGACCAGCGTCTGCGACGGGTCTTCGGAGAACACGCCCGCGAAGCTTCGGTGATGCTGGAATCGCGTCGGGGTGTTGCGCTTTTCCAGGAACTTAAACAACGGATCGACATAGAGACTGCGCAGTGTCCGCTGCGGATCCAGAGAGAAAAGCGTGTGGCCGACGAAGAGATCCTCGTTCACAAGCCAGACATCGGCTTCCACGCTGGTGCAGCCCGCGTCGACGGCAGAACGCAGCGGCACCTCTCGCCAGTAGTCGTTGTGGGAGTGACACGCGACCGGCAGGACGCCATTCGTGCTCCAGTGCGAGAAGCCCGACACAGGGCCGACTGGGAAGCCCCAGGCGTCGAGGCTCTTGTCGAGGTCGTCGGGGAACAGGTACACCAACACGTCCCAGCTGAGGGACAGGAATTTGATGACTCCGCTGGAAGAGTCAGCCCGAAAATTCAGTCGACCGTGCCGTCATCACTGCTTACAGCACAAAGATGAAGCCCAGGAAAGCCTGGTGGAGCAGCCTGCCCAGGACGCCGCCTTTCCGAGACCTCGAACGCCAAGGCAGCAGCCAGGATCTGATGCCCGGGCGAGTCGTCCTGTACGGCAGTCTCTCAGGAGGAGGGATGTCGCCTTCAGACTCGGAGCCTGCATCATACGAGCGCTCTTCCGGCATGACGTCGACCAGGGCAATCTCGGAGGCAGGCTGTTGGGCTCGGCCTGCAAGAGGCGCGAAAGTCGACAGGCCCATTGTCAGACAGACAGACGAAAAATGGAATTCTGGAGTTACCTAACTCATCATCCGCAACTGCATCAGAAGAGCGAGAGACATCGAGGTCCAGAAAACCTGGGGAATTTTATATTATTTCCTCAGGGCCGTAGGAAGCGTTAGGAGTATCAGCGCTAATTAATTAACCTCGAATGCTAGCAGATCGGCGTCCATGCTCAGAAGCCCCCACTTTCCAAATAAGAAAACACCCAATCACATCCGCAGACAGCCATCCACGCAGAGGCGAAGCTTTCTGGAGCTGCGTTGGAACGCATCAGCGTCACTGCTGACGACGCCGTCGACCTAACTGTAAGTATACAGACTACGCCATGCACAGGCAGCAGCAAATGATTCTCGTTGCAGAATTGCTTTCTCTCTCTCTCTCTCTCTCTCCCTTTTTTCGACACAAGTTTCCCCAATTGGGAATCTCGTCGTGTGAGGCTTGCAGGATGAGAAAATATCAACCAATAGGATGCCGCGGGTCGTCAGGACGCGTGAGAACCTTCCCTGCTTAACCTAATGGTGGAGTTCCTGCCTAATCAGGGCATTGAGATTTGAGTCTTCATTATCTGGCTCAGTGATGTACGTTATACCCATGTAACATTATCGCAAGCTGAGCTCGAAGTTGTTCATACAGGATGAAATCATTCGAAAACAACGTCATAACAATATGGTGGTTAAGGAGAACTCAATGCTGAAGCTGAAACACATCTACTCACTAACATTCATTGACAAACCAATTGACATGGAGCAAGAGCAAAGGAAATAAATATCTAAACAGCATAGCTCATAACGCAGATCAATCCACCCAGCGCGTCCGACATGTAGGACAGGTCGGATCCCGGCCACTGGTCTTGCAGGAGTTGATCCACTGGCGAAGACACTCCGAATGGAAATTATTCCCACATCGTGCTTTGCACCAGGTGAGATCAACAGCTTCTTCCTTCTCACCTGAAGAAGCATCGCTGTCGCTGTCGCTATCGTCGTCGCTATTGTTGGAATTGACGAGAAGCGCATCAAGACAGATCCCGCAGTCGTGATCTCTTTCGACAGACCGGCGAGAGATGCCGCCCCTTGGTCGGGCAGTGATGGTATTATCGCGGGAGGGGGAATGAGAGATGCGGAGGACCGATCTCCTTGCTGTGGTGGTTGAAGTTATTGCGGGAGTTGGGGGATTGGCTGCTGTGGTGGGAGAAGGACTTGTGCGTGTGCTTGACGTTGAAGATCCAGGAGAATGCGATGACCGTGATCTGTCTTCTCTCTGCTCAGGATCCGTCTCTGTCGCGGTCTGATGTGGTTCTTCTCCGTCTTGCTGCGTTGACTCCGTCTGTTGAGTTGCAAGACGGGGAGGCGATCTCTCATCGTCGAGAATCCGGTTCAGCCTTCTCCTAGAGTTTGTGATGATTTCCTGAGCTAGATCCAGGCGAGTCGCTAGGTGCGAATTATCACCGCCACTACCGAACCGGACCCTTGATTCTTGCGCATGAAGGTGGCCTTGAATGCGATGAAGGTTGTCCAGAACAATGGCGACCCGCTCGGCGAGACCCTCATACTGCTCCTGCAGTTCATCGAGATCCCCTGAGTAAGGAGAAGTATACTGTCTGCTCATCTGCCTGCGGTGTTGTGCCTGCTGTGACATTCGGAAACTGTGGATATCTTCTTTCCAGCGCGCAACGAGGCCGGGTGCCTGATACTGATGGTATCGTAGACAGAGAACCAGAGGGGCCAATTCCTCCAGCAGCGCATCTACTGGTTGTCCGGCGTGCAACTTTTTGGTCCCCTTGGCGAGAAGGGCGCATGCTCTGGCCCGATTGTCCGCATTGGTGGGATAGCGGCAGCGTCGACCTTTGGAGGGAGCAAAACCGGCACAGTGATGTTCCAGGTTGGGATAGACTTGAATAATGTCTTGCAGGCCGAGCTGGCTCATGATGAAAATAATAATAGAACAGCAAGTCACAAACTTGGAGAGAGTCTAGAGAAATAATAATGATAGCACACTAGGGATAGAGGAAGAGAACTTCGAGTGATGACCTGTCTCTGCCGTCACAATGATTTTTGGTCATGGACTGCAAACTCAATTGCAACGACACTCGCCACGGCGTGGCTAGAGCAACGTCTTTATACTCTTCCTGATCCTGCAATTTCAGCCTTGCACAATCCAGGCAGACAAGAGAGTATCCTTCATCTTGAGAATACCCTAAGTAGAGAGCATTCGCACAGCCACAGGTTAGTTAAGATACAACAACCCTGATAACCTATAGAAGCCGTCAATTTAGCGCGCATGAAAATCGCAAAGACGAGGGGGGTTCCAAAAATAGACGAATAACAATACTCCGTAGGGCAGGTTGACCTCTCATGACAGGGGTGTGGTTGATTGGTCCAATAGCATTTTTACCCTGGTCGCTTATCAAGCGCCATCGACTGCAGGCGACTGTATGGAGTAAAAGAACCACCAGCACAGCCCCAAAGCCTTGCATGGGTACATGGATGTGTGAGTGAGAATGATACTCGTACGGCCACTTCTTGCTGTAGGCTGTCACATCTGCTGTCCCTCTGCGCCACAAATCATGCATACATTCGATGTGCTTGATGTTCTGTCCTTCCTGGAGGTAGTCTCTACACCGGATGGTGGGAGAAGAGACTAACAGTGAGAGGGCTGCGCCATGCGAGGCGGGAAAAAAAAACCAGGGTTTGGGTGATATATTGTGCACAACACAGGTTATGGCGAGAATTATGGCAACAGAAAACTATAGAAGAGATACATAGGAAGCCCGCCTCGAGAATAGACAATAAAAGACTATAAAATAGAGTAGAAAGTTCTTGTATTGACTAGATATTTTGTCTTTAACTTTGTTAAGTAAGGCCTGTAAGGCTTGTGTATATAGCAAATTGAACGAATTGATTAATCATGCCTGTCCTTTGAATGGCAACAGATTTCCCAAACAGATCAGTTTCCTCTTGCCTAAACCGGTGATAAAGGAACAACATTATTTCCAAGGCTAGCGAACCTGGCAATTCCCATTAAAATCAACTTCACAAGAACAGATGCATGCATGAAATTCAGGTATCATTAGAGCCATCGGCAGTAGTCGCAAAGCATCGCTCAATATATAAACAAGACTGAGATACAAGGCTTTCGTAGAGAGGACTTTCAGCAGTTATTGGACTGTCATGATGGGTTTCAATTTGACCACTGTCAATCGTGATCAGATGGTATGACGGTGATCTCGTCATCCTGCTGGGATGCAGGGAGAGGTTGTTCCACGGCCCGTCTTCTAGAAGATGAAGGGACTTGAAGCGTCTGCGATGGCAGCTGCACTTGGGACATTTCACGCTGGCCCGAAGAATCGTCTGGATCCCCTCCACTCGAAGGTGGTGCTGACTGCTGCGGAGTCTCCGACCCGGGAGGAGATACCTGTAGCAGAGGCGTCACCGGGATCGGTCTCTTCGACGCAGACCGTCGAATTTTGGGAGGAGCAGGACCCAGCATAGGCGGATAGTCCCATCGAAATCCGTACCGGAGCCACAGGCCAATTTTCTTCCAAAACCCCATCTCGTCCCATTTTCTCTTCAGTTCTTCCGCTTCATCCTCCGTCCGGGCTTGAAAGCCTCTGCGACTAAAACACAGCAAGATACAGGACGCGATGGGCGCCAGCAGACACCATGAGATAGGCAGACCCCGTCGGGCTTGCCAGCCTTTCATCAACCGTTGGAATTGGAAGTAGCTCTCGATCAGGCCAATGATGAAAATCAAGCCAAACCAGCCTAGGACGACGATCAGGATGATAGCCAGTGGCGAGATTCCATACCAGTAGCTATCGTAGAGCCAGGAGTTATCATCGCCGTCGTCATAATAGCCGCCGTAACCGCTGCCGGTGCTGCCATAGTAACACCCTGGAGAGCCATCATAGATTCTCGGCACTGAGAAAGGAGAGACTGGACGCAGACAGCTGCGAGGGATTGATGAACGCTATGGCCTGAGTGATGGTCGTGGGCTGAAACGGCTGGGTGTTATAGACCGAATAAGAAGTCGTCACAGAGGTCGGGGTGATTCCCCCTTGAACCATGTAAGGAACCCAGACTTCGACGGCCGTTGTAGTCGTCCAAGCAGAAGAACAAGCTGTGGGTGCAGTGTACACCAGATTGACATAATAGTCAGTGCTCACATCTGTCGAAGTGGCCGAAGGGACATCGTCACTGGGCACCGTGGATGTCGCTGCCGCTGCTGGAACAGAAGGAAGCAGAACTTCCACGATAGTGACGGGAGCACTGGCATACTCATCAGTGCGGACAACAGTGTCTGTAGACAGTGCTGGAGGCAGCGAGGTCGCCGTGGGAGTAATTTCGATAGGTCTCATAGGGGCCTGTGTACGCTTCTTCCGTATGGAGATACAATTCATAATAATTGGTAACGATCCAGGGAGCTGCTGAAACGAAAGACAGAGAAGAAAGAACGAGTGTACAGAACCACATGACATGGGGTGAAGACGCCATGCTGCGTCTCTTTCAAAGCGAGAGACTCGAGTCCAGAACGACTGTGATGGGGAAATCAAAACAAAAAAAAACATGCGAAAGGAATGGAGAGGCTGGAACAGCGACATCTCTAATAAATAAAAATTCTCTTTTTGCCTTTTTGCCTGCCCCACTAGTCAAGGGTGTCAAGGGTGTAGAATTGCAGCAGTCTCAGCCTCGAGAAACCAACAGGTAAAATCCACCTAGATGCTCTCTCATTTGCTCCAAGTCACTGCGCGCTAGGCCAAGCCTAATTGCCAAGGCAGGCATTTGAACCTATGATGGTCAGGGAAATTTTCCTAGACTGGAAACCGAATAGTCTGTTGACGGCGTTGACACCCTCCAGACTGCTATGCACACCCCATCTAGGTGAGGCTGAGAAAGCCCGAAATCATGATGCCTCTAAAAATACATGTAAAATCGATCATTTCTCTGTCAAACTATTCCAATGCTCTCGAAGGAACTCATCAATGTGCTGGCCTAAATTATAAACTAAAATGACCAGAAATTTGGTATCAAAGTTTCATAAGAAGAAAAAATCATTATATATACAAACAATCCGCGATCAACCTGACCAGCACTCTGTATTTTTTTTTGCGGAAATGCAATTTCAAGATTTTTCCTCAAAGAACTTAGACGGTTACAAAATTTCCAACTATCTACACTAGCCCTTGGCCTAAATCACCTACAACCAAACACTAGCAACAGCACATTCTGCAATTGGATCGTGGATCATAAACCATCGAATTGGCGGACGTCTTGGCGCATGGTCGAGACTGGACTTTTTGCGGCTCTGCATGAGTCTTAGACGGAGTTCCTCGTTAGGTATGTACTGTACAGTACATGCCTTGGTAAGTACTTGGTAATTATTATAATTAAATAATAATAATTGGACCGTGGTAAAAGAAATGTCTTCGGTTGCAATGATAATGCTAATTATTGATGTTTTGAATGTATAAAACACGGCATGGAATGAAACCCAAGTCTGATAAGTTCTTCATGGCGGTCATTCCCATCACCATATACGTCAAGAACCTAAGTACAACGTGAAAGAAAAAAAAAAACCTGTGGAAATAAAGGTTAAGAATACCAATTTCTGCGCCCAACCCTCATCATAGACACCGGAAGTATAGATCAAAAACATAGAACACTGAACGAACGCGTCGAAATAGAAGATGCAATACTGCCTTAACAATACTGCTTTAACACACCCCGTGTCAAACCTAAGGAATATACGCCTCGTCCCCGTCATGAACTCTCTCGTAGTGAAACCTATAAGAGATAGTCTTTGACCGCGTATATGTAGAAGAACCCGTCCGAGGCGGAAAGCCGATTAGTGACGACAGTCCTCATTTGACACAAGAGCAGAGTACCGACCCTGACACTGCCAAAGAAAAAGGTTTCTGGTAGTTGCCGCTGTCCATCGGCTGCTACTCGTCATTGACGAAAGCTTTCAAAGTTTCTCATCCTTCCGCTCGAAGAGCACGCAGCCTAGCTCCAAGAGCATCCTCAACGTCTGCATCGGCGTGTTTCGTCGTGTCCTTAACGTCCTCCTTAGGCGCAGCATCCGCCTCCAGCGCCATCCGGAGGTCTACCCCGGCCTCGTCCGCCAACTGCTCCATCATCCGATCAACTTCCGCTTCCCCTTCAGCACCGTATTCTTGCTGCGAGACCCCCTGCGCCACATTTTCGATGGCGCTGCTTGCGATCTTGAAGTCCTCGGAGCGCGCGAGAAAGTTGTTGGCGTGAGTCAGCAGATTCTCCAAGTTCACGCTCTTCGAAGCGGCATCCAGACCTCTCGATGCCAGAGCTAGGGTTCGGGAGGTGTCGCGCGTGCTCTGGGCGGCCTTGAGCTCGTTGATGATGACGTCGGCTCGGGCTGCCTCCGCCTTTAAGGATACCTGACGCTTCTTCTCGCGGACAGCGGAGCTGGCGTGGATGCGGGCGATCTGAAATTCATGATTCCTCATAGCCCTGTCGGCCTTGGCCTTCTCTGCCTTGTATGTCGCCTCCGCGCGGGCAGCCTCTTTTTTCAGTCGGTTCGAGTGCAACTATAGGCCACCACCAAAGTTAGGGAGAATTCAAGGTAGAAAACGACGCAATCGAGCAGGAGATTCTGGAATGAGCACAATCGGACAGCACCGCTGCGGGAGCGGGTGTAGGGTTACGGTGGAAGAGTGCACTACTCACCTTCACATTAGTGCGAGCCTCTAAAATCGGATCTCTTTGCACCATATTGGACCAAAAGGACTTTAAATTGCATAAATAAGAAGTAAAAAGTCCAGCTGGAAGAGTGCGTTGTGTTTTAAGAAAAGGGCGAGTGGTGAGAAGAACGGAGGAGGCGACAGGCACCTATCTAAGTAACTATCCACCCCGCGGGCCGGGTCAGCAGCCTGTCAAAGGAGCGTCACCTCGGAGCCGCCTTGGCAGCTCCATGTCAAGATATCCCTCGCAACTCGCGATCATTTCACCTAAGAAAGTCGTCTTCGCTCACGATATGGTAGCATGCGAGAATACATATGGGTTGATGTGCAACCTGCTGCATGTGATAATGCCCGACTCCCAACACTAAGATTGTCGACTTAAACCGGGACAGTTTACGAACTGCAGCAGCCAGAGCATAGTCGGTTCATACATAACTGCTACAGCGCAATCTACGGCATGCTGAAGTTCTATGTATACTAATTCAAAGATAGCGGATGAATCAGATTCAATTCAACGCTAATTTACATGAATCAACCCTTAGCAACGCTTCCCCATGAGAATGGAAGTCAGATTCTCCAAATTCCCCGAACTCCATGAACTCCGTGTACTCCCATAATACATATTGTGCTTGTGGTTTCGTCTCAGCTGTCTTGATCGTAGCGACGTAGTGAGCATCCTCTTGTGACCGGCCAGCCGCCCTCGTCGTCCAACACGGTTCCACCTCTCAATCGAGTCAATCGCCCAGGCCATGGTCAATAACGACTTCCAATCCTGCCGAGTTCCAACGGCATCGGGGACGGCCGACCCAGTCTGACGAAGAGAAATGTCACTAACAGCTAGCTGCAATGCCCTGCCCGTCGCATCGCGAAGTGGACGCGCCAAGGCTGGGCTGCACGCCAGAAGTCGGGTGAGCAGTCTCATCCGAAAGACCGATCGACGAGTCGGCGACGCCATCGAGGGCGGCGACAGGCTCGGAGTCGAAATCAACCAATGAATCAAAGGGAAATGCCGATAGATCTCCTCCGTCGAGAAGGTCAAAGGGGAGCCCGTTTTCAACGAGGTCAGAATCTGACCCAGCGGGTGAATCACTGTTGAATAGGCGGCGGAAGTCATCGTCAGAAAGAGGAGCTGCAACATCACTTGCAGCGTGAGACTCAGAGCCTGATTGGGAGTCCAGGAAGGGGAGGACACCAGAACCGGTTGATCCTTCGAGTCCTTCGACTGACACTGCAGGTCACACAACATCGCTGCAGGATGTTGTGCCACGTCGGAGGACTCAGCCAGATCGGTCGGCTTCAGGCTGGGAGAGAATTCGGTGAGCGACGGAGTCGGGAAGGGGATCTTGTCGAGAGTGAGATCTTCACCCTCCTGCTTGAACAGAGTGGGCGTCAGAGTGGGCGAGTTGGAATCGTGAGACACGGATTTCGGGGTAGTGCCCCGAGAACCGCGGATCTCAGCGGAGAGCTGCGCGACCTGGCGGTCGAGGCGGCTGTTCTCAGCCTCCATTTGCGCCAGACGCTGCAGCAGAAAGGCGTTTTGCTGTTCCAACGACAACTTCTCCCTCTCGAGCTTTTCCACCTCCATTCGCTTGCGTTCCCGGGAGGTCTGTGCAGCCGCACGGTTTCGGAGCACCCGCTCGATCCGGCGTTGCTCCTTTTCATCTTCAGTCTTTGCTCGTTTTCTGAAAATCTGTCAGTGACGATCACGGAGAGCACCATCAGTGGCTTAACACGGACCTTGGAGGCAAGTTGGTCTTTGGGATAGGGAGTTCCTGGCCCCAGGATTTCCTCTTCTTGACTGGTTTCTTCTCCTCGGGCTTCTTGTCGTCAGGCTTCGGCTCCGGAGGCTTCAACGAGGTAGCGGCAGGAGAGATGGTAAGCTGGGGAATCTCCATGGCCTGCGCGGTGGCAAAGGCGTTCAGAGGTGGAAGTAGACTATCCATCGTGGCGACTGATCTCAGTCAAGCTCTGTCTTTGTATCTTCGATCGTGGTTTTCTTGGAAGGACTCGACGAATGTGTGAGAGAGAAGTCGAGGAACCAGATCGTGGATGTCCACCTGATGGGTTGAAGAAGCGCTCAGGACGGCAGAGGCCACGCTGTCATCACGGTGAAATCCAGAGCATGACTCCGGGAGTCGGGCGGGAACGAGTCAGAACGGACCAGTCGATGGCAGCCCAAGTCGAAAAGGCCAGGTGTTCAGACCAGAAGGGACGAGGCGAGCAGAGAAGCCTGGCGAGGGAGCGGGCGACTCTTTTAAGGCCAGCGTGGTCACATCGCAGCTGGCTGCAGGGAGAGGGCTCGGCCAATGGGGAGGCGGCGACGGGGGGGTGAGCCACGGGATGGCCCCAACGTTACGTGATCTCCGGCGGCTACCATTTTTAGGCCCGCGGCCAGCGCTGCGGACCAATCACCGCCGCCGCCCGTGCTGGCATTCCACAGCCGCCCCAGGGGCTGAGCCGGTCCTGCAGCTGGCCCCCAGGGGGACAGCCCTCCGAAAGATCCGAAGAATGTGATTCCTGTTAATTATCAAAAGACAGATCGATAATAGTATGGATGGGAAATTCATTTTGACTCGTCAGTCTGCACTACGGACGGAGTACCCTGCGCTTCTTTCGGATCCAGTAATGCTTGGAGGCATCAAGCTGAGAGCCTGAGAGTGAGACGAGGGTGTGCCACGGGATAGAATGATTCGCCACGCAATTATTGTTTAATTACTATTTAAACTGCAAGCTCCGATGAAACTGTGGGCTCTCCACAGACACAGCCTCCAGGCTCCAGCCTTTGGGACTTCAAATTAACCGTTACAGTAACCTTGGACTCAAGGTTACACTCTGTTCGCGCCCTTAATCATTGCACAAAGGTAAAATAAAATACCGCACACATATTATCCACCATTCAAGTATGCACATACACTGTAGGGATTGCTGGCATCGTTCCATTCGTGGAATTTTTTTTTAATAAATCTCAAATGCATGAGATACGTGAGAAATCGTTAAGGGGTATCGAGAGCCGCGTCATCCTCTTTACGCCTCTCTTGAGCAAGTCCCTGTGATTAATATTCAAGACAATAACTATCGTGACCTGTAAATTCGGTTTATCCCTGGCTGCTTTGGTAATTCTGGGAATTTCTCGAGCCAGTCAAAGTAAGGCATCAAAGTTTGTGCATAATAAAAAAGTACAACGCATTTCACATTCTTCATGCGATTGCTTATGCAATTCCAGTAAATACATACCCGACCTTGCCCAATTACCAGAAAACGTCAAATGCGACAATAAGGGGAATGCCCAGAACATAGATCAATCAATAATATAACCAACGCCATGTCCACAATTGAGAAGCATCTGCCCCATCAGTCAAGTCCATCTGATCCATCTCACATAACGTCTGTACGCTTCTCTATACAGAAAGTAGGAGCTACATCGACACATCCATCGTGTCATCTCCTGCCGCCGCTGCTGCCTGCGCCTCGGGGTCGGGCGCGACCACACCTCGGCCTCGTCCTGCCAACAACTCCCGCCTTACCTCTGGGCCAATGTCCTTGTGTCCCCGCACGAGCAGCAGATCAAGAAGCGCCTCACGCTGGTCTTCCGTGATGTCGTTCTTGTAGCGCTGGGCAAAGACGAGGAGCGACTGATGCCAGAGAACCGGGAGTTTGATGTTCTTAGCCGCAGCAGCGGACGAAGGCTGGCGGTTGCCGTCCGTCATCGTCACATCGTCAGAATTGTCGATGCCGCGGAAACGTAGGAAATGAAACACCAAGGCGTCGATAACCTTGTATGGCAGTGCGTACTTCTTCTCGAGGAAGACGCGGATGAAGATGTTGGCGGCGCCAGTTCCTTCGGACGATAACGACGCCGACGTCTGTTCCGCCACAATCTCGCAGAGGCGGAGCAGGGCCGCTGCGGAGTGCAAGACGGGAATCGAGACACGGGCGATGACGGACGAGATGATGTGGGCTTCACGCAGAGTGCAAGTCCCGCTAGAGACCAGCGGGAACAAAAGACCCTTAAAGAAGCACGCGGGCTTGTATAGAGCTTTCTTCAGCGAGTTGTAGGTGTGCACATTAAGCTTGCGATTTTCATGGATCTCCTCACGAACACGGTCGAGCAGCACGGTGTTGATAAACTCTTGCGCGATGGCTGGCTTGGCCGAGATGAAGATCCGAGTTCCTGCATAGACGGCATTCGGGGTCCATTGCTCAGGGCGGGTGATATCGAGGAGAGCTCCCCAATAAGGCAGAGTAGGCAGAATCTTGAAGGGTTTTGGAAGGGGTCCAGACTTGTAGCGAGACAGAAGAAAGCCAACCCTGATGACGCGAGCGATCAGTATCCATCCTCTATCAAAATTGTGAACGCTGCCGGAAATGCAGTACATACTTCTCAAACACCTCCAGGGCCTTGGCTGGAATTTCTACTGCGTCTTCGGGCGGCCCGCCGCCCTTAATGGCAGGGTTATTCTGTCCAGCCTGCTTGGCTTCGTATGCTGCGATTTTCTCCAGGATCAGGTCTGCGAGGTTGGTGCCAGAGCCATTCTCGTTCTCGTTCTCTTCGGGCTGTCGTGGGTTGAATATAGGATCTTGGTCACCACTGGGAATGAACTTGTTGAACATGTCGAGATCGTTTGGATCAACTTCCTAGAAGCAATTAGGGAGTGTTATACAGAACAATGGTTCGTATCGTTTTGACAGCAACGGGAAGCCCTCATACCACATCTTCCACCTCTTCTTCGTCCCCCCATTGGTCATCTGCAAACTTATCCTCATCATCCGATAGCTGTTCGTCACTCTCGAATCGCGATGAGAAGTCGAAGGCAGTGTTTGTCTTCTCTGCGCTTTCTCCCAGCTCGGCTCTTCGTTCGGCAGCTTCCTCTTCGGCCAGCTCTTGTCCGATCTGCAAAATCTTGCGCGACGCCTTTGCATCAATAAAGTGGTCCCCATCTTCGTCATCGCTAGACCTCGATTTCCGTTTGCCGGATTTGCTCGACTTGGTACGTAGATGGCCGACATTGAGAATATCGTCGGCCAGTGGATTGTGCCGGCGGGCAGCAGCGGCGTTGCGGGAGGGGTTTGTAGCCTTTGGCATGGTGTGATTTTTTTTGCGGATTCTCTTCCGGGAGACGGTAGCAAATAGTTCCCAGGGAAGTAAGCAATATTTTCAGGCGAGGGATTCCTTCCCTCCTGCTGGAGAATATGCGACTCCGCTGTTCTTCGCTGGCGTCGTAAACACTTGGGACATGGATATTGTGTGTAAAATGTAAATTTCCCGTGCACGTGATTACTTTTTTTTTTCTGCCGCCTCCTCGATTGCGGGTTGTGGTGGGCGGTGAGGACACGGGTGATAAGGTCGCTTATCATTGCCCACTCTCCGATTGGAGCACACTGGATGCATTCGAGCCATCTTCCTCGAGTGCAGCTCTCGTATCTACTCTGGTTGTGGCTTGTATGTCTACTGACTGAATTATCACAGGTGACTATAATAGCATGGTAGTCTATTTATTACCTATGCATATCGGGGCTACTACTAGGGGCCAACGTAATTGCTATGCAATCGGCTGTTGGTTCCCCGCACGGAACCCACCAAGACCAGGTGACACAGCCCTCGGCCATTCGATGACTTCGATCGATAAATAAGACTTAGGATAGATCCCCATATCAGTGTCTACTGGAAACAGTTTCTTGCAATTCTTCACTTTGTCTTGCTTTTCAAGATGTCATATATCTTACAGTCGTGTCTTAACAGGAGAATCAATGGCAGCAATGCACTCAACCTCGATATCTGTTCCAAGAGGCAACGACTGAACGCATACACATGTCCGGGCCTGCCAGCCTGTTAGATCCGCTAAGCTCTCATCCCCAGGAAGGCCCACTTACGGGTTTGGGGTCAGGGAATAGAGCTGCATATGCTTTATTCATGGCCGCATAGTCTGCCATGTCGGTGAGGAAAACATTGACTTTGACCACATTTTGTAGACTCGATCCCGCTGCTTTCAGAACAGCCTCCAGATTGGAAACAATTTGTCTCTTTTTTGCAACCCATGTCAGTGAAGAATCACCATGTAGCAATGAGCTTGGGGAATGCACCAGTCTGTCTTTTAGCGTGCCTTCGACCAGCACACCTGTCTCCCGATCGACGCCGATTTGCCCGGAGCAAAATACAGTATTTCCAGTAACAATGCCCTGGGCCAGGAAAGGAGGAGGCTTTGGAGCCTGGTCTGTGTAGACTACTGATTTTGAAGTCGGCTTCATTTGTGCAACGCTAACGTTCAATTCCTGGTCATCTGGTGTTGTTGCTAACTACCTAGTAGTCAATTGGGAAGTGAGCTGATTCCAGTTAGGTAAGAGTTCCGGGATTTTGTCAAGCGCGCTTGCCAGCCAATCGTTTAGGTGTAATACATCCATAGACGCACCACTGACTCAAAGTCAGGAGGGAGGCGGTGAATCCGTTATGGGTATTAGGTAGTCTACAGTAATCTACTCCGTGTACTCCGTACCTATCAACCTTCTGACTACTGTGTGCTGCGCCGCATAGATCACAAGTGCGTTGTCGACAAATATTTGGATGAATGCCGGTCAGAGTCAAAAGTTTTGGCTCCAGCGTGAATGAATTGAGTGTTTATCGTTATTACGTGGTCCTGTTCGTTTTCTTTACAATATGCATGTATATTCCGGCCGTCGCATCGGATATCGGGTATAGCTGAGGAGGGGTCTTATCTACCTAGCCCCTCAGACATTTCAGCAACAATGAAGACATGCTGTTACTTCTTTTCTTTGCTACTTAGAACCGACTTTCATGAACCTGATTACAACAAATTCTATTCTCTAGTGTCTCTCGCATATATACTCTGAGCAGGAACATTAACTTATACTACCACAAAGATGGCTGATCGTCCGGCCCCAGTCGTAGATTCCGCTCCTGAGAAGATCCTGAATATAGAGGACTTGAAGAAAGCAGCATTACAGAAACTCCCCCAGCATATAGCAGGTATGGAGTCGTGCCTGTGGACAGGAAAATGGAAACGCACTCTTTGAAGCCACCGTCACATGTATGTATATGCTATGTGCGTGATATTAGCTAATGTGAATTATTTAGAATTCTACAATTCTGGTTCGACAGACCAAATCACCGTGAGCGAAAATACCACTGCGTACTCGAAATACAGGCTCCGGCCACGGGTCCTTGTGGATGTGTCAAATGTCGATACCACAACCACCGTGTTTGGCCGGAAGATCACGTTTCCCCTTTGCATCTCCCCTGCAGGTATCCAAGCAATGGCCCATCCGGACGGCGAATGTGCAACAAGCCGTTCCTGTGCCAAAAAGGGAATCAGCATGGGAATTTCTTCCTTTTCGAATTACCCCATCGAGCAAGTGCGAGCAGCCGGTCTCGATGTGGGACCTATTGAGCACTGCATGCAGCTTTACACCATGAAAGATCGTGCTCTTCAAGAACGCATCATCAAGAAAGCGGAGGCTGCGGGTTGCAAAGCCATCTTCCTCACGGCCGACAGTCCTGTGCTCGGCGTACGATACAATGAGTGGCGGAATGACTTTCGAACGCCTGCTGGGTTGTCATTCCCGATTTTGGAAATGACATTAGAGATGATTCGCTCCCGGACCCATGACGACGGATTTAAGTCGTTTACCTCGGATTCTCAGTCGTGGGCACGGGAGATTCCCTGGCTGAGGAGTGTAACAAAAATGGAAATTTGGATCAAAGGAGTGTTGACCGCCGAAGACGTTCTTCTTGCAAGAGAGTATGGCTGTGATGGCGTGGTCGTCAGCAACCACGGTGGAAGGCAGCTCGACGGAACCCCGGCCACGGTCGATGCATTGCCAGAATGCGTTGCGGCTGCGAACGGCCAGATAAGAGTTCATATCGACGGAGGCATTAGATCCGGTGCGGACATCATCAAAGCGTTGGCTCTGGGTGCAGAATGTTGCTGGGTTGGTAGACCTGCAATATGGGGTTTGGCGGTACGCTCCAGATGAAATAATTGTGGAGTTTCCTGTCCATTTAACTAACACCCAGCAGCATGACGGAGAAGCGGGAGTCGATCTGATGCTTAATATTCTGCATGATGAGTTTAAGAGGACGATGCAGTTGACAGGGTGTAGAACCATTGCAGATATTTCAAAAGCATCTTTGGGCATCGTACGCGCTGACGGGCCATTAGCACGGCTGTAACATGGCACAGTGGTTACCAACTTCAAAATAAAATTTCGATATCGGAAACAAATGCATCGGAGTAATGTCAGAAATGTTTTGTATTGGATTATACCCAAACCCTGCCATTGACTACCAATGCTGTTCCTTCCTAAGCTGATCATTTGTCTAGGAATTCTAGGCAATCATTCATTATTATGGTCTTGATCTCGTACAATGTCTTCTATTTGTATATCATTTTCTGGTAAAAAGTCCTCTAGACAACTAGAATGCGTGAAGAAGACAAATTTGAAAACAGGTGGTAATACATATTAGAAGCCTGTTCGCTTTTCCTGAAGCTGTCTCTAGATCTAAAATGTCGAATTTATGAGACATTGTATCTTCCACGGTATCTTCAGATGTACACGTACATGTATGTAGATGTGTATCGCAAGACCTAATCTTGTATGGTAGAGCAAATTTCCATAACATTATCGACTTCAAAGTACATTTTCTCATGGGAATTCCGGAGTTTATTCCTTCCTTCTCATTAAGAGATCTAACGAGGACTCTTGCTTTGTGAACATAGTATAAATCCTTTTGTACTCCGTAGTGTAGATATGCAGCAAAAGTTACAACGGTCAAAGTCGGCGCTCAGACCGCCCAGCGTTAGCAAGGCAAGTTGGACCTGACCGCTTCCTCTTCTTGGACACCGCCTGCCATGTTCGTCCTCCAGGCAGATCCCCACTGGCGTATGTTTCTCGTAAAATACCAAGATCCAGGACTTATCTCGGAGATAAACCGGAAAGCGCTCTTAATTGATTGTTATAAACTGTCCATTAGAAATAATTTGAATGACTCTGAGAAGCAAGTGCAAAATATTAGAGAATGTTCCAGCCTCCTGCTTTCGATGACGTGATGGCAGAATTCCCTTAGTCAAACTTTCTGCCGGACTAACCTGCTCACCGCCCTCCAGCTCCTGTTTCCGCCCGCCGGAGGCTTGCCGCAGCTCGCAGTCGATTATTATCCAAAGCCGTATCACTCACAGGGACAGCCGCCGCATTTGTTCGCCTGTTTTATATACGAATTGGTTTATCTCGCCTGTTTTCCTCTGTGTGTTGAAATTACATTGAAATTCCCGCCATCCTCTCGGACTGTTTTGGATTGCGAACAGACGTAATCGCCACTTGCGACAGCTCTCCTCGCGGCTTTTTCTAGGCATACCTTGATCAATTCAATGACATTTCTCCAGCTCCAACTTCAGAATTGATCGCGATCATAAGAAAATAATCAGGATACGAACGGAGAGCTCAGGAGTTGAGCTTTGAACTCCTGCGGTCGCCTACCGGATCGTGAGGACAGGTCCCGAATTGTTCAGCCAGCCCGCAGATACCGGTCCTCTGGCAGATTGGTCCACGCAGCTATTGATACTTTCTCCGATACAGGCTGTATTTACTAGCCTGTTTTTGCTTGACTGACAATACCTTTTGGCGTCCGCCGTACTTCGCCATGGCGTCCTCTCAGCAGGCAGGGTCTTCGGCCCCTCCATCCAACATCAACTCTCCTGTCATTCCACCAACAAACGCCCAAAACGCCGCGAGCACGATGCCAGAATCCCAAGCAAAGTCTTCCCCCGCCCCTGCCGGGAATGGGCCCACACAAGCAGAGAGGTCGAAACGAAACAAACGGGACAGTCGCAAGAAACGCGAGGCGAAAGGGCTCGATCAGGAAAATATGCCTCCCAAAAAGAAAGTGCTGACGGCTCCTAGCTCTGCGCTTCCATCATCTGCCTTGTCTATCCTTAGACCCATATTACTTGCCGATCCTCGACCATCCGACGTCTTCCCACCCAACCGCGGCAGATGAATTTTGTATATCAGAAGACCTCAGATGTGCTGGGCAAGAGCTGGGACTTTTACGAGATTGTCGACAAGCTCACCAATAAGAACGGCTTTCGCTACAGCTATGCAATTGCGGATCCTGGTTTCCCTCATATCAAGTATCGACAAACCGATGTGCCTCCATACCACGCCCGTTTCAGCTTCGAGGACTCGCCAGCAGCAATGGCTTTTACCAAGGATGGTCTAGCAGTCACCACCAACGAGCCTTGGCATTCTGCTCGCGCCAATGTCTGCGCGCGCGAGGGCTCATATTATTACGAGGCGCGCGTCATCAGTGGTATTGTAAATGATTCCCAATTAATTACCACTAGTTCAGGCTCAGTGAAGTCGCCACGCGGACACGTTCGACTTGGATTTGCACGACGGGAGGCGGAGCTCGACGTCAATGTTGGTGTCGACTGTTACGGCTACGGCATACGCGACGTGAATGGCGAGGTGATCAATCGAATGCGCTGCGAATATTTCTTTCCCAAGGGCGAAGGTATCAGAGAAGGCGACGTAATCGGTCTACTCATCACTCTTCCGCCACTTTCTCTCCACAAGAAGGTTGTGGAAGGAACATACGACCCTGCCGTTGATAATACATCGTCTCATCCTGAAAATGAACCGCCCCCAGTCACGAATATTATCCGAGATCGTATACCCTTCCATTTGAAATCCGACTTCTGTTGGCAGCAATCCAATGTCTTCCCGTCCAAACATCTCCGTGATTATGCCTTCAACCTCAAGGAGACTCCCAATTTTGGGCCTCCATCACCCTTCAACACTGATGACCCATCGCTGCGTACCTTACCGGGGTCGAGCATCACTATCTACAAAAACGGCGTGAAGATGGGAACGCCATTCAAGGAACTCTACGCTTTTCTTCCGCCTGCCAGCAGACTTGCCAACGGGGCCAACAACTTGGGGATCGGTGAACGAGAAAATGCAGACGATGGGATGATCGGCTATTTCCCGATGGTGAGCTGCTATGGTGGAGGAGCAGTGGAATGTCGGTTTGAACCGCCTTGGTGGATTGGGCCTCCCCCCAGCGACGAGAACGGTAACCCAGTGCGAGCCATTGGCGAGCGATTCAACGAGCAGATTGTGGAAGACGTCGTCGCGGATATCGTGGATGAAGTGGAAGCCATGTTCCTGTGGGGTGACACGGAAGGCGACACGGTCGCTGCTGGGAGCACGACAGACGTCAATGGCTCGTCAGGAGGCGGTGTCGGGGACTTTGAGGCAGTCAACGGTGGCACGGGCGCAGTAGACGAGGCGACAGCCACTGGTGCTTCTCCTGCTGTGGACAGCCCTGCTGCCGATTCTGCGGTACCAGGAATCCTGGGGACGGGCCACACGACCTTTGAAGACGCGATGAGTATTGGAGCTGCAAGCACGCCAAATGCAGAGCCCTCATCGGCAGTCGCGGGGGAAGAAACTCGAGGAGATGAAGACGTGGAGATGTCATAGTCATGACTATAGAAAAGGGCAAATAATAAAAAAAGTCATTTCTCCTTGTCCTTTTTCCCTCCTTTCTTTCGTCCTTGATTCATTTTTATATGTGGGAATTCGTTTATGATGTTGATGACCGTACCAAGCGGAGAGACTTGTATATTAATGTATATGCAATGTATGTATGGAATAATTGCTATCAGATGATCCAAAGAAAAGACGCTGATTGATTGCGTAGTTGAGTAGCATGATAATTTTCTCTAGCCTGGCATCTATATACGTATATACCTACCTACCTACCTACCTACCTACCTACCTACTGATTTGATATACATATGGTATGGGTGTCGGGTAAATTCAAAGAGTTTTTTGTCTTTTTTTTCTATCGGCGTGTCCATCTACGAGCTTAAGTTGGGTGCTGTGCTGATATGGCTTGGCTGGCATGTTTGCTTCATATCGAGGAAGGTCTATGTACCAAGAGAGATGGAGAGATGGCGACAAATAATTTCTCACCGTCTCTTTTTGATTCGTGTGAGATACTACATAGAAACGGAAGGGATGAGTATTTTTTTTCAGTAAAAATTAATTAATACAGCCATTGAATTTCTCATGATACTACATACAATACAGATTTGGAAACTGCTATTGTTACATACAGGTCGATTACGGTCGATATCTCCCGAGATTCGACGGATTGACACGACATCTCACTCGACAAACGTTGCATGCTCCAATATCTCGCCCACTTTCAAAACGAGCTCGTCGTCACCATACTGTCCGATTACCTGAATTCCGACTGTGTCGGTATCAGAAGACTCATTCTCACTCCCGTGCTGAGATGAGGAAGTAGAGTCGGAGACAGAAACAGGGACGGAAATCGCAGGTAATCCAGCCAGACTGGCAGGAACGGTGAAGACGTCGGTGACATATGCATTCAACGGGGAGGACTGGTTGCTGGCGTCCAGAAGAGAGGATAGGCGGGGTGGAGTAGAAGGCGCAGTTGGTCCAATGAGAACATCGACCGTCGTCTCCTGACGCTCTATAGCAGATGCACGCAATGGATTTTCTGTGCTAAAAATCGCGTCGAAATCCGCTTGCACAAGACGACGGACCCGCTGCGCCTGGATGAAATAGTTGTCCATCGCATCAGCGCTCAGACTGAACGAGCCCAACAAAATCCGCCTCTTCACCTCCGCCCCGAAGCCTTCGCCTCGCGTCTTCGCATACAAGTACCCATTTGGACCCTCTTCGCTGTCCGGGCCTTCTGCACGTGTACCATATCGGACACCGTCATACTTGGCCAGATTGGAAGAAGCCTCCGCCGGCGCCAGGACGTAATATGCCGACAAGGCAAGTTTGGTAGTTGGGAGAGAAATTGGGTGCAAAGTATGGCCCTGTTTCTCGAGATGCGCCAGGGACCGTAACCAAGCACGACGGACCGGCTCTGTCAGTTCCGACAGATTGTATTCCAGCGGAACACCTATCCGTAGCGGGCGCGAAGTCAGGCGATCTGACAACGGAGGTGTTGCAAGATATGAAGATATCCGGGAGCGAGATGACGGTGACAGATTGGTAGGATCACGGTGATCGTGGTGATTCAGCACATCTGCAAACACAAAACGTTAGCCTGTGGACGCAGTCATGACGATCTGGGAAAACCCGGGGCATGCATACTAAAGACATCACGGACCACTGAGGTTTTTCTACCCAGGATCCCAACGGTGTCGAGAGAATTCGCATACGCGACTACTCCCCAGCGTGAGATGAGTCCATAAGATGGTTTGAAGCCAACCGTTCCCGTGTATGCGGCCGGCAGCCGTACAGAACCACCCGTATCCGTTCCCAATGCTCTAGAATATCATTGAGCAAATGCAACGCTCATTGGCGTTCAAGAAATACTCACGCATAGCATTGCTCTGTAGCAACTGCCACAGCACTTCCTCCAGAGCTGCCTCCTGCAGAGAGTGGCGCCTCGTCTCCGTCCTGTCTCGAATTCCGAACTGGACCGAACCGCGAATGAATAGAATGTGAACCCATCCCAAACTCGTCCAGGTTCGTCTTGCCCGCTACAACAGCTCCGGCATCCTCCAGGGCATTGACTACCGTCGCATCAAAGGGACTGGTGAACTTATCCAACACTCCGGAGGCGCATGTCGTCGGTAGGGTCCGAGTACAGATATTGTCTTTGACCGCGATCAATCGACCGTCGAGTGGAGACTTTGAGCTTCCTTTGTATTTTGAAATCAGTCAGTATATTAGAAGAATCGCTTACAGAAGTAGTCGTCCTTACTGCTCTCCCTCCGAGCATCTGCATCTCGAACCCGGTCCAGCCATGAGCCAGAGCGCTGCAGCGGGGTAATGAAGGCATTGAGGCCAGCGTATGCCTTTTGGTTAGCGAGACATTTCTCAGCTTCGCGCAGAAGGGACATTGACGTCTGCGCGAGTCAAGCGGGAATGCCGCGTTCAATTCGTGGAAAGGCGTGATAAGTTATTGTATGTATATAGCTTAGAACATTAATACTCCGTAGTTCAATGCAGAGTCATCTGAGCAGACACCCGACCTCGGCATGTGGTCCGTGCTGCTGCTCCGGTTTGCACCGCAGACGAAGAGTTGACAAGGACATACTTCTACGTCTTAGATGACCATGATTCTTCTTAAATATAATATTTCACACTATTCTACGACCTACTAAACGTAGAGAAACGAGATATGTTTCCATCTAGCAATCTCCAACGTGTAAGGACGATTTACTATACTACTATTCAAACATCTCCGGACTTGCATCGGACCTGCATACAAGCGACTATTGGCGTGCCTATCTTAGACCATAAAGGCCTGTTAAAATATCAATCATAACAAGAAATAATTCCGGCATCGAGCTGTACAGATGTGGGGGAACCTTTTCCCCAGACGGTCTTGTTTGGCTCGTCCTTTTCCGACCCGAGCTAAACACGCGCATCTCGGCGACGTCATCCGACTCCAATGATTTAATAACGCCGACCGTTCATTGATAGCTCCCCTCGTCTTCAACTTCCCCCACTCCCTGGAGTTACTTCGCCCTCAACTACCCGCCTTTCGGTCAGAGCAGGCGCCATGTTCTCTTCCGGAGCACTACGAGGCGCTGCCGATAGCGTTCGCAGCGCGACGGCAGCATCTTCGTCACTAAGAATCGGAGCTCCTCTCGTCCGAACATGCGTGCAACAGCAGCCGCGAGGTGTAGCTTCAGGTCGCATGCTCGAAGGACGGAGATATATCACTGCTTACGGCTATACACAAGCAAAGGCACTGGTATACTCAAATTATGGAGAGCCCAAGGATGTTTTGCGGTAGGTCTCGGAAGTAATCCAATTTCTCAAATCGAACAAATCAAGAAAAAAAAATGCAGATTGCACATAACAGATCGCTGACTTCCATTTTCCTATGGCCAATTGATATAGTCTTCACAAGCATTCCATTTCTCCCCCTCACGGAACGCAAGTCAACCTCCGCCTTCTCGCCGCACCGATGAACCCCGCGGACGTCAATCAAATCCAAGGCGTGTACCCGGCAAAGCCTCCATTTGAGACGACCCTTGGCACCGGAGAACCCGCCGCTGTAGCTGGAAATGAAGGTGCCTTTGAAGTCATTTCGACGGGGTCTGGCGTCAAGTCTTTGTCCAAGGGCGACTGGGTGATCATGAAGCGCACCGGCCAGGGCACGTGGCGGACGCATGCACAGATGGACGAGTCGCAGCTGATTAAGGTGGAGGACAAGAACGGGTTGACGCCGCTGCAGGTCGGCACTGTCAGTGTCAACCCCGTCACCGCATACCGCATGATCAAGGACTTTTGCGATTGGGACTGGCTGCGCAGCGGCGAGGAGTGGCTCATTCAGAATGGTGCCAACAGCGGTGTGGGCCGAGCTGCCATCCAGCTTGCCCGGGAATGGGGCATCAAAACCCTAAATGTGATCCGGGAACGAAGCAACCCCGAAGAGACTGAGGCGTTGAAGAAAGACCTGTTGGATCTCGGTGCAACCGCCGTCGTGACCGAGTCAGAACTACTCTCGGCCGATTTCAAGAATATCGTCCATGAGCTGACCAACAAGGGCAAGGAGCCCATCCGCTTGGGATTGAACTGTGTGGGTGGGAAGAGTGCCACCGCACTCGCGAAGACCCTTGCGCCTGGATCCCATCTGGTTACCTATGGTGCCATGTCGAAGCAGCCCGTCTCGTTGCCATCCGGGCTCTTGATCTTCAAGAACCTCGTCTTTGACGGCTTCTGGGTCAGCAAATGGGGCGATAAGCATCCGGATATGAAGGAGAGTACGATCCGTGACGTCTTCCAGCTGATCCGCGCAGGGAAATTTAAAGACGTCCCTGTGCAGGAGGTCAAGTGGACCTGGGATACAGATGGTGCAAAGCTGGCGGAGGAAGTGCAAGGGACGCTCGGCGGTTTCCGAGCCGGCAAGGGCATCTTTGTCTTCGAAAGCGACGATTAAGAGAATATCCTGTGTCATCATCTCATAATCGGAGCTAATTCTAATACTCATCTGTAGAATAAGAGTACAGAGAATCTTCACGGATTAGACTCATCATGTTTATATCCCCCTGGTAAAGAGTTGTTTTGGCAACTGAGGCATAACCTGGAAAATGAAAAACATTGCGGAATCATTTGCGCCATCATTACCGTCATGATCAAATATGGTCTCCCAACGCCATGGACATAATGAAGAAGATAACTAGTAGTTCACATTGACATCGTCATCATCACATTTCCAGTGTTCCTTGACCCAGTTCAGGATGAGACTGGTCAGAGTCGTTCCCTTCATGTAGGTATCAGAGTCGCTCTCGAAATCAACATCGAGACCGGAAAACTTGGCCGCCAAGGCCACGTAGGGCTCAATGAAATCCACGTAAACTAGATCCACCGTGTCTGGATCCGTAGTGGTTCGACCAGGCAGAACTTCATCCGGAGAAGTTTCGGGTTGAATCAAGGTTTGTATACAGTTTGGCACCCGATAGAATGGAATTGGAGAATGAATTGTGTCATCGCCGTCCTTGCCCCCTTGGTCAACAGTCGTATAGCCTGGTGTGAGTTTTAGCTTTGGTTGGTCGTCAGCGGAGAGGAGAATCTGGTCCTGCATGCCCATCAAGTCATGATGCGAAGTCGGGTGACTTTCTGGGATCACGTCGAAAGGATGAGCCATCTGCTCTGGCGGGGTCAACGGAAAGCTGCGATGAGAATTCGGCAATGATTCGGTCAGGATCTGAGGCTGCTTATTCAAGACCTCAACAACCCTTCTGGCTGTCTCGATCGGAACATCCTTGATGTATCGGAATCCACTTGTAAAGGGAGATACGATGAAGGTTGTGTCTTGCGTGAAGGGTCCCTTGAAGATATCAAATCGGATGGCTCCGGTGTTGACAACTGCCAATGCGGATTTGTTGCTCCGCGACTCCTCTCTAAGTGAATCAGGCAGCACCTGATCCTCTAACCAGGTATAGATGCTATCCTCACTGCCGTATGGGGCGCGAGTCATCCACAGATCCCTGGGCGCGCAACCGTGGACATGGTCCAGGCCAAGAGCATGCCTGGCATGCTGGATTAGTCGAGAAACATTTTTCCCATGCTCTGTTGGAAATGTACTCTCGTTGAGGCCTGTGTGATGGTAGAATGAGAACAGATTGTTATCGATATACCTTCGGTTGAACGTGAGAGTGTTGGGAACGTGCTGACCATCAGTCCTCAGGCCGTCAATAGACATGAAGCCAATGGTCTCCATGAAACGGCCACTAGCAAGGCCGTAGGCTTTGGAGTCGTATCTAACATAGTCTCGGATATGCCAGTGACCGCCGAAGAATTGGATGGGCGTGTCCCACCGGATGCTTCTGATCTCCCTGAAGATGGTGTTGTACTCCTTGGATTGAACGGGAACGTGCCCAATCACCACGAACAGGTCGACGTCCTTGTCCCGGATAGCTTCCTGGAACCAGGACTCCTTAACAGTCTCCTCCACTGGCTGAACCACGGTGTTGTTATTGTTTCTAGTAAAATCGAACAAGAACCCAAACGCGACGATGCGGATCCCCTGATTCTTGGTGGTGAATTTCTTGAATCGAGGAGCCAAGGGCACGAGCTCCTGGGATTTTGGATCTATGATGTCGATATTTGACGCAATATAATTTCCCCGGAAGTTGGGTACTGTGGTAAGGAACTCTGCCTCGGATGTGTTCTGTTTATATAGTTCATGATTCCCCGAGCAGATCAGGTCAATATGTTGCTGCTTGAGAATCTCCGAAAGGTAGATGCCTTTTGGTTCCGACGAGTCGTAGAGACCATTGCCTTCAACGCGATCACCGGTATCTATCACGAGAAGATCCCAGCCCTGGGATTCGGCCTTCTCGCGCATGCGGGTCGCAAACGAGACATAGTCACCCCAGTCGGCCGAGTACGAGGGTCTGGAAAGTCACCACATCAGCCTATGACTGGCCTTGAAACTGAATCTCCTACAGAAAGCCATACTCTTGCAAATGACCGCCTAACCAGCCATGGGTATCTGTAGTATGGAGGAAATTCAGCTGACCCCATTTCAAGTCTCTGATAGGCGCGGGGACCGGTCGAGGAGCAGACGGCTGGGCCGCACGGATGGGGGCAGAGAGAACGAGAGCTGTGAGTAGCAGACGGCGCAGCATGTTTACCCATCTGTTCAGTTGCATTCGAACCGCCCGCATGCCATCCAGAGAAGACGATAACTGTAGTAGTAGTACTGTATGCCCTCCGAAGGTACCCGTCGGAGCTCCCAGGGCGGTCACGCGCAAGGCGGTGACGGCCGGCTGGGCCAAACTGGGACAGACGCCGTCCGATACGGTACCGCCTGATACCACGCTGATACCGGACTAGACACCGAGAGGGCGACCGGTGTGCAAACAAGCCTCGAGCAAACACTCCAGATCCAATAATGCCCTCGCGGCCTCGCTGCCAGCCCTTGCTTAGTCATCCCTCCCAACAATCCAGCTCATCCCAATCCAGTCCTCAATTGACACCGGAGCGGAGCTCTAGTTGTCTAGCCAGCCAAAATCTTCCCCCGACATCTCCCGTCCTCAATCCCTCGAGCTGCCTCCGAACGGGGTGAATTGCCCTCTTCCTGGTTTTTTCCTTTCTCCTTCTCGTCGCCCCTTCATCCGCCTGGTCCTTTTTCTCTAGTTCCGTCATGGCTGCCCCCGGCTTTTCCGGCCCGCAGCTCGTCTGCTCTCGTCGCGCATCTCCTCTCCTATCCGGCCTGCATTCAAGCAATCGGCCTGTGTACCTTCAATTCTCTGCCGACGAACATATGCGACTCCGAGCGGCACCAAGGAGGTGACCGTCAGAGATGCCTTGAACGAAGCGCTGGCGGAGGAACTCGAGACCAACGAGAAAGTGTTTATTCTGGGAGAGGAGGTTGCGCAGTACAATGGAGCGTACGGGCCACCCCCGCTAGCTGTCTTTTGGGCTTCTTCCAGTCAATGGCATGTAGCTAACGGCGACTTTTGTTCGTGATAGTTACAAGGTGACGCGAGGTCTCCTAGATCGATTTGGCCCCAAGCGGGTCATCGACACTCCCATCACTGAGGCCGGTTTCGCTGGTTTGGCAGTTGGAGCAGCTCTGGCTGGCTTGCACCCTGTTGTACGTCTGAGTGCAGTGTTCGCATTTATGAAATGTCTCCAAAGATATCGCTGACTGGGACTTGCTTGTCCGCAGTGTGAGTTCATGACCTTCAACTTCGCCATGCAGGCCATCGACCAGATCATCAACTCTGCCGCCAAGACGCATTACATGTCTGGCGGTATCCAGCCTTGCAACATCACCTTCCGTGGGCCCAATGGCTTTGCTGCTGGTGTCGCTGCTCAGCACTCTCAGGATTACGCGGCGTGGTACGGCGCTATTCCCGGTCTGAAAGTCGTGGTTCCATACAGCGCGGAGGATGCCAAAGGCCTGCTTAAAGCTTCCATTCGGGACCCCAACCCCGTCGTCTTCCTCGAAAATGAGTATGCCACACCAGAGAAAACAAAAAAGAAAGCAATTGCATACCTAGTTCGCTAACGTTTGTCCAGACTGCTTTACGGTGAATCTTTCCCCATGAGCGAGGCAGCTCAGAAGAACGACTTCGTCCTGCCCATTGGGAAGGCCAAGATTGAGAGGCCGGGTAAAGATCTGACGATCGTGTCGCTGTCCCGCAGTGTCGGCCTGTCCCTCAAGGCTGCGGCTGAGTTGAAGGAGAAATACGGAGTCGAGGCGGAGGTTATCAACTTGCGATCTGTCAAGCCCCTCGACGTGGAGACGATCATCAAGTCCCTCAAGAAGACCGGCCGTCTGATGGCTGTCGAATCTGGTTTCCCGATGTACGGTGTTGGATCTGAGATTCTGGCAGTGGCCATGGAGTACGGCTTTGACTACCTGACGGCGCCTGCTGTCCGTGTCACCGGTGCCGATGTCCCTACTCCCTACGCCGTCAAGCTCGAGGAGATGAGCTTCCCCCAGCAGGACACGATTGTCGGCCAGGCCGAGAAGCTGCTGCGATTGTAAACTTATCTCCATTACCGCTGACCTTTTTACTGCGGGGGTAAAGGAGAAAGGGAGTCGGGACCGAGAGATCATAATTTAATTCTATCTATTATGTTTCTAGTATCCTTTTTCTTTTCAACTGTTGCGGATCATCCATTACTATCAATTGCCGAGCCAATATTAGAACTGTACGACTAGTACGACTCCTCAAAATATACATTTCTTTTCTGTTCGTCATCTCTTGTATTGTGTATTAATAACCCGCATCCGATGTAAAAAGAAAACACAATAAACTAGTAAGTGGCATGTCCCTGCTTTTCCCCTAACCAACGCCGTGTCCAGCCCAGTGATATATGCTTTCCACAAGATCAACGTATAGTACAAGGCATAGAAACACGAACTGACACAAATTGCGGCAAGCTATGCAACTGCAATATCCTTCGCGCCTGCACAACCGGCGAAACAATCCGTCGGTTTTCGAGGGTCATAATAGCCTCCACCGGCATCATCTTTCCCATACTCCTCATCCGTATCACTCTCCGCATCAGCTGGTTTCTGGTCTTCTTTCCCTGGGCGAGTTGTCCCTCCGCCGGATTGACTTGCTGTGTTGTTGTTCGTAGTGGTGGTGTTGTTGTTGTTGTTGCCATCTTCATCTTCATCATCGTCTCCAAGAACGTTTTTCCTAGCCGGAACTGTTGGGACGGATGGCCCTTTCACTGTTGTAAATGAGCTCTTAAACCCTCCTTTCTTGAATCCTCCACCTCCACCGCCTCCAGTAGAGGGGGTGGTATCGTTGTCCAGTACTCGCAATCCGGCCTCCGCATCCGCCTTCTTCTCCGCGCGTCGAGCTCTCTCCGCTGCGTTAGGATCGCGGGACAGCTGTTTGAGGTCCTGTAGTCGCTTGCGATGTTGATGGTCGTAAGACGAGATGTGCGCCTCATATTCTGGATGTCGGGAATAGGACTTGTTGCAGAGAGTACAGGTGAAAGAGCTTAGAGCCGAGCGCGCTGACTCGGTCTAGTTATATAGCATAAGTAAGTATCAATTAAAAGGTTTGTACCAGGCCCTTCTTACCTTAGGAGCAGGATTTGTGAAGCCGCGCTAGATAATAGAAATCAGGATACAGTCAGATTTGTCCTATAAATTAAGAAAAAAAGGAAAAGACTCCGATGAAAATATTCAAAGCGTCTTGGGCATTATAGGGGCCATACAGGTGCCATGTTCTAGGAAGGCCAATAATGCGACTCTGAGGATACTGTATCGGCGGAGATAGCAAGGATGTAGTCCAAGAGCTGATCTTCTTATGACCGCATATCAGTCTCCCGAAGTTAAAGAATCGTCTTCAATGGCGTGCCTCGCAAATTCTGGCCGAGCCAAATTGACAAGAATTTAATGTCAGTGTCCTGAGTGAGCGTAAGGAATGAGTTGGACGGCGGCGACAGCGGTGAGGGACGATTCTGCCAGAATAATGATGGGTGGCGCATAGCGGGGCGCCACTATTTTCGTCTGTATACAAGACTCCCCAGACAGGAAGCCACTTCAAGCAACCTTGGAAGCACGATCCAGCTTAATTGTTATTTAGTCGGACTATCTCAAATGTATCTTCCAAATTTACTGTTCCAGACTAGCATCCAATCTATTGTTGCTATTTTCATTAAAAACTATCACGGCCTTTCGCAGTAAAATGCCTAATGCACCAAGAGGCATATAGACATCGAACAGACAATACCTGATCTATCATGTGAAGAGAAAAGGGTTCTCATGCGGTTTCATCATTGGAGACAAACGGGCTTGGTCTTTCCACTTCCATGAACGCAACAATATCACCTTCCATGGGAACCTCGGTGTAGATCTTAAACCCGTTCTTTAGGAGAACCTTGACACTCCCTACATTCGCCTTGTTGCAAGCTGCATAGAGTTTCTCCACAGGTTCATCTTCCTCTGAGTCTCTTGACATTTTCTCTAGCTCCTTATTGGCCGACCGTCTGGGCAACTTCCACCATGCATTCATAACCCCTCCTAATGCCTCTGTCGCGTAGCCTTGCCCCCAGAATTCCGGATGCACTGTGTACCCGACCGACGGGGAGGGATCGAGGGAGTTGATTCCGACCGTCCCAACAATTCGCTCACTGGGATCATCAGCCCGAATCATAACGAAGTAGAACGTCCGGCCCAGCTCCCCAGATGCATCGGGAGTCCTAAATGTCTTCTCACTCATCCACCGTTCGGTAGTTGCAACATCGGGGTCCGGAGACTTGGGCCAGCTGGAGAATAGAACGTTGGTTTGTGAAGATGTGATTGCAAAGTGTTATTTCTTACAGAGTATTTGCCACTTCCTGCAGGCTTCGAATGGCAAAGATGCCAGATGCATCAGCTGTCTGGAGTGGACGAAGAAGGAGGCGTTTCGTGTGAATAGGCTCTCCTTGAGCGGGGACAATGACGGTGGGAACTTGCTGGGGATACATTTCAACAATATGGCTTTCGTCTGGGAAGATTCAAAGTGATTGATGTTGTTCAATACACGTGCGACGTCGTCTTTAAAAAGCAGAAATTTTTTTTGTTCAGTTCGACAGTGAAAATTTGAAGTCTGCAGAGGCTGGAATTGAGAGTTTCCCAGGAGCGCACGTCTCATTATGCATGCATCTCAGCTGGCTTCGATCTCGCTCCTGCATTCTGACACAACCTGATCTTGCAGGGGATACTCGCCGCCTAGTTTGTCGAATCGAGGCACAACCAACAATAGGTAGTAGTAGGGAGTATGGTATACCCCGGTAAGGTCAGTACAGGACATGTAAGTTTTGATATCAGCCCGATACGCCTGCACCCTACGGGCGGCTGATTTGAGCCTATCAGTTACCTTTCAAGGCCGCTAAGAAAACCAGATGGCCACAAGACAGATTGATAGAGCCATCTAGGCCATAACGTGCTGTGGCTTAGCTTCTCCATATGTTCCATGCCAAGGAGAAAGAACCCGGGGGCGTCGGACGAATCAGCGGAGGTCTTTTCGCGTCGACCTTTTCCGTGAACTTTCGTCATTTCTCAGTTCCTGGACTATGCGATGTGAACTCTCATGCAATGAATTGAATGCGATTGATGTTATTACAAATCATTAAATATAATTAATTTCAGGAAATAGCTTCTATTCATTTGGTACTTTGGTTGCTTTTCTCTCCAATCGTCGGTCTCCGAGAAGCCCTACCTATGGATCGACGAAAAGGAGAGAGCTCGATTCCTGGGGCCGACGACAGCGAGACCCGTTCAATCTTCTCCATGCGAGAACTAGAACCCTCTCCTGTGGACGATTTCCCTTCGGATCTCGAAACGGGTGATTATTTCCCCGAGACACGAACTCCGGGCACCAGAGAGCCTGGCCGGCTCGCGATCTCGAAGCTAGGTCTCAGTGGCCATGGGTGGGATTATTATTGTATGTCTGAGACAGAGCCATTGAACACTCTTCTGTTCTGATTTTTTATTTTGGGAGAATAAACATCGCCTAACAACGCGGACTAGTGTCTGCAATTCAGAAGTATTCCACTTATCCACCAACGTTTTTCCTCGTCCTGCATGCCGCCAATACCTCTCTCATCCCGCTCGTGACCCGTTCGGTGCCTTCGAGTGAATCGTACCTTCTCCTTACCAGACCGTTCTATCAATCCCCCTCTCTCGAACATGTGGTCTTGACGATTCCAATTCTCGCGCATATCGCCTCCGGAGTCGCTCTCCGAAGCATTAGAGCACGGCGACGAGCGCGATTGTATGGCGCCGAGACGCGAAGTCAGAGATATCTTATCAAATCTTGGCCAAACCCCAGCCTGCAAGCAAAACTCGGATACCTCATGATTCCTCTATTGGGCACACATGTTCTCGTGAACCGGGCTGTTCCATTGGCCATTGACGGCGGAAGCTCTGGTGTGGGACTGGGGTACGTGGCTCATGGGTTTGCGAGAAGCCCACTGTTTTGGAATATTTTCTACATGGCCTTTGTTGCAGCAAGCGTTTGGCACTCGGTCGGCGGTTGGGCCGCGTGGATGGGATGGAGGGTCACGACTCGCCGAACAGAAAGAAGCCAAAGCAAAGGTCCTAATGGTGGCTACCTTGGGACGATGGAAACCTCAGAGGAGAGGCGAAAGAAGAGGAGGACACGGTGGATCGTACATGGACTTGCCGCGCTGGGCACAGCACTCTGGCTCGCTGGGGGTCTGGGTGTTGTTGGACACGGCGGCCCAGGATCAGGATGGGAGGCCAAAAACTGGGATGAGCTATACAAGAGCGTGCCCGTCATTGGCGGATGGCTGTAGAGGCAAGATAAGCTCTCGAGATATGTTTTATGGGACCATTGAATGATGGCATGTCTGCATTGTATGTCATGGCGTGATGAGCCGACTTGTATGCATATATAGGCACTCAGAATAAATAATGTTAATGCATAGTAATAGTAATTACGCAGAAACTTATACGGTCAAAGACGCATCTGCCGCAAGGATTGAAATATTGAACTAGGCCCTCCTGGTACCGAGCATTCGAGTTGTATCGATAACGAAGCATTGGCTCTGCTGATAAAGGTACCTGCTCGTTTTGGTTGTGGCCTGTGCGTCTATTTAACAAAAAGTTTATCGCCGGAGATTTCTCGCGACGCAACGTCTAAGGTGACCAACCCACCAAAAACATACAGCTTCGGGAGAAATGGTTCCGGTTTTCCAGGGTCAATGATCTTGACTCTTCCCTTTCTTACTGCTTCGTCAAAATCGCGATGGGCAGCGACCCGCAGGCTTCATCTCGCTTTTCATTTTAATTGCCAGAGGCTTCCACCCCAGACTGGACCATTTGAGCAAGGCTCCTTCACACAATTCAAAAGAGCACTTACTACCAAATCTGCTGACTTTGCCGTTCCAGATATAGCAGCCATGTCTTCTGAACCTGCAGCTGAGCCGATTGTGCAGCACAACGGCAAAGAATACGAAACGGTCAAGGAAGGATTGGCGTACATTCTGAGACCAGTGACAAAAGATCCTTCGAAACCACATAAGCCAGGACAGAAAGGTGGTGAACTGCAGGCGTCTGTCTTCTACAACCCGGTACAACGATTCAACCGCGATCTGAGTGTTCTCGCAGTCAAGGCGTATGGAGAACATTTGCTAGCTGTAAAGAAGCAGAAGGCCGAGAAGAGAAGACAAAAAGGGATCGAGGGTGGAAATCCTAGAGGGAAAAAGCGCAAGAGAGAGAATGAAGATGATGATGTCGGGAATGACAGACCGTCTGTCGAAAACCCTGGCAGCGGCGCCACTGCCGGTGTGAATGAGGTGGACGTTATGGATACCTCTGGCTCCACGACGGCATCCTCAGAAACCAAAGAACCTGATTCTAATGTCCTAGACCCCAAAACTCAGTCATTTCAAATCCTTGATGCCCTATCCGCTACGGGTCTTCGCGCTCTGCGATACGCAAAAGAAATCCCTTTCGCAACTCGGATCGTCTCGAACGATTTGTCGCCTTCGGCCATTCAGTCCATGAAAGTGAACATAGAATATAACGGGGTGGAGAAGATTGTTCAACCGAACAATGGCGACGCCCGTGTGTATATGTATAGTCTCCTTGGGCCGCGGAAACCGGATAGCAATGGTGTCTACTTTGGAAAATTCGATGTTATTGATCTGGATCCATACGGCACGGCGGCTCCGTTCCTGGATGCTGCAGTACAGGCGTTAAATGACGGGGGCCTTCTCTGTGTCACCTGCACCGATGCGGGTGTTTTCGCCTCGACCGGATATCCGGAGAAGACCTTTTCACTGTATGGCGGTATACCTATCAAGGGCTCTCACGCTCATGAAGCTGGACTGCGTCTTATCTTGAATGGAATCGCCACCTCTGCCGCGAAATATGGTCTTTCGATTGAGCCCTTGCTGTCCCTCTCCATTGATTTTTATGCGCGCTTATTTCTTCGAGTCTACAAGTCCCCGGCAGAGGTGAAATTCAATTCGGGAAATACCATGTTGGTTTATAGCTGTGACAGCGGCTGCGGTGCTTGGTCAATACAACCCCTTACCCAGACGAAACAGAGGCTGGACAAGAAAGGCGACCCTTTTTATCATCACAGTTTAGCGCAAGGTCCTGTTTCGACACCTCATTGTGAGCATTGTGGTTTTAAGACCCATCTCGGTGGCCCCATGTGGGCTGGTCCTCTCCACAATCCACATTTCATTCAGAGAATACTTAATATGCTTCCTGAGCTGGATAGGGACACTTATCAAACAGTGGACCGGATTGAAGGTATGTTGACGACAGCGCTAGAGGAAGATCTCGATCTATGTGCACCTTCCAAAGAAAAGTCCCCAGACCCCAACGACAGACTAGCACTGTCGTCTCCAATCATTCCCCGGACGGATCCAGCCGCACGCGATCCTTACCCATTCTTTGTCACTCTCAGTGCCCTTTCCAAGGTCCTACACACCCAGACCGTCCCAATTAACGCCTTCCGTGGTGCTCTTTATCACCTTGGCTATCGGTCTACTCGCAGCCACACCAAACCTAATTCTATCCGCACAGATGCCCCTTGGGACGTCATCTGGGAAATTATGCGTGAGTGGGTGCGCCAGAAATCCCCTATCAAGGAAGGGGCTTTGAGCCCAGCGAGTCCCGGGGCGGCAATAATGCGGAAGAGCAGGGAAAATCGTGAAGGGGAGCAGCAGCTTTCTGCTCTCCGGAATGAGATCACGGCCGCTTTGCAGAGCGGAAAAGATGTCCACGATCTGACTACCAAGATTGAGGCTGCTCTATACCGTTGTGGATCTCGACAAGTGACGAACAAGTCACACACAGAAGGTCAAGGTGCAGTCACCACGAATGCAGATGCAGGGGAACATGCCCGCGATGGTGATGTTCATGAGGCAAGCAACGGCACCGCACCACCCAAGGGCATCCCCGAATCCAGACCCAATCCTAGCACGTTGGACATTGTATTCGATGAAGCTCTCGGTGAGAAGGCCTCTACCGCCATTTCGAAGAAACGACTTGTGCGATACCAGATCAATCCCCGAGAGAATTGGGGTCCGATGACTCGGGCCTCTGGTTAAAAAGGATACACTTCAGGCCTCCTTGGACGGGATCATATCCGCTCCTATGCTTAGTGATCGGATACGGTATCTGTAGTCTATTGTATACTCAAGGCTGTTACCAATATTTTCTCATGTGAAACGCGATTTATCCTGTTCCACGTTTCTCGTATCTTCGTGTTTTGCGATGATGCGCAGAAATAATAAAAGAAAAACAAAATCTGAAGGTCTGATTTCTTTGCATATACACATACGTACTGTCACCCAGTATGGTATTACGGTTCATATTATTAACACATCAAATGGCGTGGTTGAATAATCAGTCACCCCCCAACCTCAACGTCAATGTTAGCTTCCTGGTCACTATTCTCCTCGGACAGAAGACCCATGAGAGGGATCTCGACTTCATCAAAGTTCTTGGCCTGCTGATGGCGATGAGTCCTGGGAGCCATTGCTGCCCTTAGGCGTGGGATAGTTTGCGTGCGCACTCGCATTCCCCATCGCCACCAAACCCAGTATATCCCACCCAATGCCAGGATTGCCAGCCCTGTCATTGGATACGCGTAGTAGGGGAGAGAACCGTCGCCTTTCCCGTCGACGGGTGGTACCCACGGCAGGACAAGCAGAACTGCATTGGCAGCAATGAAGATTACCACGTAGGTGGTGCGAGCTTTGTAGTGAATTGCTGACGCAGCCCAGTCTGCCCGTGAGGAGCGATGCAGGTACAGCAGTCCACCGGCAACGGCCACACTGATCACACTGACCGGGTATCCGCCGACGTCAACTAGGAATGCATAGACGTCGCCTGACGGAATGAGGATCACAATCACCGATACCAGCCAGTGGAGGAACAAGCCAGCCAGGGGCGGCGCTTTTTCGGTTTTCTGCCCGATATGCCAGAGAGATGGAAATGGCAGCAGACCGTCGCAGCCTAACTCCTGATTGACTCGGGCTTGGGCGAAGGACGTGGCGGCAATGTTTCCAAACGCACTGAGAACGATCAAGCAAGGCAGGACCCGTTCGCCGACCAGCTTGCCAAAGACATTGCGAAAGAAGTGAGCTCCAACGGCGACACCAGACGCCTTGAAGTCTTCTTTATCGACGACGAGAAAATATGCAACATTGACAAGGACATATCCGACAGAGACAAGACCTAGGGCAATCGGGGCGGCAAGACGAAGAGTCTTCTTCGGATTTTTGACATCCGACAAAACCTGGTTTGCTGCACTGTATCCACGAAAGCAGTAGATAACTTTGAGAAGTGCCGTGGCGTAGTCATAGGGCTGAGTTGAAGATCCAGCCCAGATGCTTGCAAAATTTCGCTCCGCAGTTGTCTGAGACACTTGGCCATACTGCTTGCTTTCCTGTCCTCTGAACAAACTGGCAAACCCCAATATGACGAACGCAATCATGATGATTATCTTGGCCACCCCTAATATGTTTATTACTTTCAATCCCAGTTTGGGAGCCCGAGCATGGATCAAGCACGACAGGGTAATGACCCCGACTCCTATTGATCGTGCGTTCCACCCGTTGGGAGTACCACCGATGATGTATACAGCGTATTCTCCCAATATTATACAATTTGGAGCACTGAAACCAAGAAGCACAACGTATGCCAGAAACATGCATGTTGACAACATGTATGGCTTGCGAAAGATCCGTTCGAGGTAGACCCTCTCACCACCGGAGCGTGGGATCGCAGTGCCCAAGTCGAGATAGACGGCGAGACCGCAGAATGAGATCAGAGCACCCAAAACCCACATCATAATCGACATACCGACTGAACCCACGCCAGCAAAGATGGAGGATGGCACTGAATACACGCCAACCCCGACTGTTTTTCCAACAATGATGTTAATGGCGGACAGGGTGCCCAATTTCGCTCCATCATTGCTGTCATCAGGTGTATAGGGAGCTTCGGACGCAAGAAAGCATGGAGTCAGTGGTGAGCGGGCCCAGATGTGTTTGTCCGAGGAACGAGGTTCATCAGAATCAGTACTATCCGCTCCGCTGTGTAGTGATGGGCATGCGAAGACCCGTTTGTGTCGATGAAGATCACTGTCGTCATCTCTCGGCGTCAAGGTTGATAATATGGAAGCAGCTGGATGGTAATTCCGCTGTGTATTATTGCTGTTCCCTTCATTGTGATGCTGCGTCCGTGGCGTCGTCGGGGTTCGACATGTAATTTCGCTGAAAGTGGAGAGAAGCGGTGACGCTGCAGTTGATATACCCTCACCATGGAATTGTCGGGATATCCGTGGAAACCCATGCATTAAGAATTTATATACCCAACGTGTTTCCTTCTCGAAGCAAGTGATTGTAACCGCCTAGAATGACCACCGATCTAGATATTCATGCGATACACATGCCAAGAGGGATAGGACAAGAACAAGGAAGATACTCCGTAAAGAAAAAAAAATGAAAAAGAAAGCAAGAATATCTTGCAAGAAATCTCTTTAGATAAGAGAGCCGAGCAAGCCATAAATGGACAGGGGTCGTCATGGCTCATACATATATGAGGATGTTCTCCACAGCAAGGGTACGTTGAAAGGCTAACAGAACTACAATGTCTGATTTACTGTTTATATAGCATGAATAACCCGGTCATAAAAACTCCTCGTATAGGTGTATTTTGTGGAAGATCTGCTATTTATCATATCGAGCTTTGCAGATGATAGCTTTCTTTAGTTGCTGGTTCTGAAATTTGTCCATCTTTTTTCGCACATCTTAGCTTGTAGCATAAAAAAATATCCAGAATCAGTAAGGAGCTGAGACTTTTCAAGTCATACTAAGATCCCGTAAGATGCAGTTGATTTGTATGCTACTACTAGACTAGCTACTGAGCCGTAGATGAAACGAAGCAGTCCACTATTTAATTCGAGGATCTACATATGTGAGACGCGATGTTGTCAAGCTTAGTACGAATCTGTACGGAAATTGTCTCATCCAATTCTCTATCCCTCTAAGTCAGGAACTTGCAACATAATGTTGCAATCGGAGGCAACTAGAGGCATTTCTAGCGATTTTGACTCCAGGCTGTGGTAGGGACTGAATTGGAGCTCCATGCATGGGCCAGCCTCTCTCAAGCCCTCGAAAACGCTCGCTGTTGGGGATTTGTTGCGGAGCTTCGAACGGACTGACAAGTGACACTCGATCCTCAAACAGCCAGGGGCTCGGTTACCGGGAAACAAACCTGGCACAAAAGACGCTTCACCCAACGCAAGCATAATATCTTTGCTGATGCTTCTGCCTCACCGGGAACTGGAGTGGAATTCGCGAGCCAAACTGGCTGGGCCTTGAGCATCGATCTCGCACCCGATTTACAGGGCAAGACGAGAAACCAAGACGAATTGCAAGTTGAATACCAGTGGCGCACTACGAACTGGACTCTGCCTCCGGCTGGTAATATAACAAGTCAGTTGTACAGTACATACATAAAGACGAGTTTTATTCAATAACATAAAATCACGTCATTTCGTTAACTCCAGGGAATAGCTTCGTAGAGAGAGAAAATCAGAAGAGAAAATAAAAGGTATGAGACCTGTACAGGTTCTAGACATAATACGTATACATCTATGGTCCACCCAGACAGCGCACAGCATTATTCATCGGCATCTGGGCCACCTATTCTGCTTCATTAAAATTTAGATACGGCAACTGCAATCGCTTGAGAGTCGCTGTGGCTGATGCTGACAGTTACAGACTTCACGCCGGCCTCCTTAGCAGCCTCAGCGGCAGCTCCATGAAGCTAGACAAGGCTCGTCAGCGGGCTGTCTACGGACGGGAAAAGGGGAATGCGAAAACTTACATGGACCACTGGTGCACCATTGGCATCATTGATAATCTCAATCTCCTTCAATGGAGCACCGGCACCCTTGGAAGCGACTCCCAGAGACTTGAAAACCGCCTCTTTCGCGCTCCATCTCCCGGCAAATGAAGACTGTGGCGATGGCGCCTTACGGCAATACGCTTGCTCACGTTCGGTAAAGTTCCGTTCCACGAATACGTCATTCTCAATGTTGATAGCCTCGATCTTCTCGACATCGACGCCTACTCTGGAGTTCGGAGCTGCGGTCGCTGTGGCAAGGGACTCGATCATCTGGCGCGTTCTCTCCGTCTCCTGGTCTTTGCTCTTCGGAGGGGCCGAAGGATAAGTGAGCTGGGAAGTCTTCTTATCCAAAGTGACACGGTAGTCGGGGTTAAGGAAGACTTGACTCTGCAGCTTATCATCGTAGGGTGCTTTATCCTTGGCCACGAAAAGACTGTTGTTGATCATTCCGTTGTGGAAGTAGCGGTAGGCCTTCTTTTGACGAGCTTCGACCTTGGCTCGGTACGACTCAAACTGGGCCTTGTCCAAGGTTGCGAAGAGGTATTTTGGATGGATACCAATTACCTGAGCACCCTTCTGACCAAAACCGAATGAAGTGACGGAGAACGCCTTCACACCATCGGTCTGAATGCTGCGGCTGGGGTACACAATGTAGTCAAATTGCTCCATGACCTTGTCGACATTGTCTGCATTGCGGTTGCCAGGAACAAGGCCGGTGTTGAGGACCTGCAAGCAGCCATTGAACATCCAAGCACCAGCAGCACCCTTGGGATGTCCCGTAAGGTATTTCTGGAAAATGCCAAGAACAGCGTTGCCCTTCTTACGGCCGAGGTGCCTGAGCTGCTGACAAATGACATCCGATTCATTCTTATCGTTGGCAACCGTGGAGGTTCCATGGAATGAAGCAACGTCGAGGTCGTCGATAGTCAGACCCCAGGTTGCCAAGGCGCCACGCAATGGAGCAATGCGGGGATCTTGTCGCCAGAAGTTATTTCCAAGGCTGAATTGAGCGTCCTTCTCCTGGCGGATCGCCTCCTGCTCAATGTGCTGGGTTCGCTCCTGCAAGTACGCTGAAGCATCGAAAGGTTCCGAACTCTGACTCTTGATCGCCTCGACTTCCTCCTGAAGATACAGGAGCTCTGATTCTTTCCATTGCTTGATCTGCTGCCTGCGCAGCTCGAGCTGTCGACGACGGTAGTTGATATCAAGCAACGGGGATGGGAACTTTCCAGGATTCTCACGAGCAGTCGTCAGCACACCCTGGCCAGGTGCAGGAACGGAACGACCAATCTTGTCAGTAGCAGTGGTGGTCAATCCAATAATACCGTAGATGGGAACACCCATGTCCAAAGCCAGCTGAGCACTCATGATGACTTGAATACCGCAACCTTGGGACTCCATGAATCCGCTTCTGGTCGTCGTTGTCGGACGAGACATCTCCTGTGGGGTACGGCCGTGTGCAAACTCATCAAGAGAATTGCTGGTGGCTTTCATATTGGCGAACTCATACGAACCCTCCTCTGAAAAATCATCAAAACCACCAACAAAGCAGACGCGGGCCTTTCCTTCGACGATGGTCTCATAACCGATATCGATTGATTCCACTGCTGTGGCACAAGCACCTACTGGAGTCTTGATAGGGCCGGTAGATGAGATGAGCAACATGTTAACCCACGCACTCATTGTGTTGATGAAGGACTCCTGCAGAATGTCCTTCTGGACAGGCTTGTCCAGGAAGCGATCCTTGTACATGCCTCTCAAAGCGGAAGTACCACCGATACCAGAACCAATGCAGTTTCCGACTTCCGACAAGTGGACGTACTTGTAGAATTCATAAGGATCGGTAATACCAGATGCAAGGAGGGCCTCAACCGTGCAAACAAGGACATAGAGAGTCACAGGGTCGACCTGATCAATAATGTCTTCGGGAATACCATATCTCCTAGCGTCCCAGCCGGTTGGGATCTGCCCAGCAACCAGTCGGTCGAACTGCAGAGCCTTGGGGATAAGCAGGGTGGCACCCTTCTTGAGGCGAACCGTGTACTCTCCAGACTCGGGAATCTCAAAAATCTCCACCTTGTCGCCATGCTCCCGCTTGAATTCTTCGGCTGTCTCCTTGGACGCTTCAAACGGTTCCAGATCCTCCTGAATGACAACTTCTTGAAGCATGTGCTTCCGATTGGGGTCATATCCATTGAACAATTCGGGTTCAACAAGCCGAATACCGGAGTGCTCGAGGATGTATTTCTCATATTTGGCCTTCACATCTTTGTCGTCGACTGGCTCTCCAGTCTTGGCATCGACCCAGCCAGAGTACGGCTTCCCTTTGAGAGATCCGTTGTGATTCTTGATCAGACCCATCATCCAGGCCATTTCCACACACCCCTCCAAGGAGAACTTGCCATAGGCCTCCATCTCCCATCGAGTTCGTGAGTTACCCCATGGTCCAAGTTCCGAAAAACCAGTGACTACGACAACTTTGTCGAGGTTGACCATGCCCTTCAGCTGCTCGTTGAGAGGCTTAATCTCTTCATCCCACTTGGGAAGCTCAGGGAACTGGAACTTGATGTTGGCTCGAGGCTCCGTGGTGACCTTCTTGTAGAGAGCCTCGCTGTCCTCGCCGTTCACGATTTTGTTTTCTATAGCAGTCTCCTTGATAACTGCCTGGCGAACGGCGCTCGTTTCCATAATCTCTTTGCGCAGCTTGGTCATCAAGCCCTTCAGATCGGGAATGAACTGCAAACCGCCGTTTAGGTCCGCGAAAACTGGATCAGACTGGCATAAATTAACAATTGCAGGGGCCATAAGTCCCAATAAGTTGAAGGCCATTTCTTGTTGGGAGAAGGTGCGTACACCGAGCTTCTCCACACCTTCAGCGACTATGTTGTTCGCGCTCATGAGACCAGTCCCACGAGTCCAGCCAATGACCGCACCACAGATGGTCAAGTAGTTGCCCCAGCTCTCAGAATACCACCGGTTGAACAGCGTCTCCAAGGCCAACTTGGACTCCGAGTACAATCCATCGTTGCCGAAAGTACCGTGGTTGGGAGATAGCGGCAGGATGACTTGGGCCGGACGCGTTTCAAAACCGCGCTGCTGTTTCTGAGACTTGATACATCCGAGCAGTCGCAGAAGATTTGTCAACATGATCCGATGGGCCAATTCGGATTTCGAGTCGATGTTGTCGATCTCACGTCCATTCTCCGGAATGGCGGCAAACGGCACAATGTAGTCGAGGTCCCAACCGAGACCCTTCTTGGTGTCATAAATGTACTCAACCAGCGCCTCCACATCTTGTTTGCTTCCTTGGTTGAAAGGAACAACAACAAGTTGGGAGCCTCGTGCACCGTATCGTGCATACATCCCCTGGTAGTATTCGGTGACTTCGCGCGAATACCGGCTCGTCGTCACAATGACCTTGGCACCACCGCTGATCAAGCCCTGAAGGACTTCGGCCCCGATAGAGCCAGCGCCAGCGCCGGTCATGAGGGCATTTTTGCCCTGAAACGTGAGACCAGACCGCGCAGCAGACAAAAGACCGTCCAGGTAGATGCCTGTCAGTTTCTTACTGTACTCCCAGCCACCATGTTCATCTTTCTTCTTCAGGTGGAGGAATGGAATCGTTTCCACCTTACCCGGACGAGGGCTGCCGTGAGATTTACCGTTGCGGCCCGGCCTCTTGGCATGGCCATTCTCTTGGGTCATGATCTGGCTCTCGTTCATTGCCAGAGCACGGATGACGTCTTTGTACAGCGCATTGAACTGAAGTTGCGAAGACTTGGAGAGTCGGTGTTGTCTGCGGATGAGCTTGTACACGTTCCTTAAATCGTTCTGCACCTTGGTTCGGCTGCTGTACTCTGAAATGGGACCACCCTCGGCCATCTGCTTCACGTAGTGTTCCAACTTCCGAGCACTTGCCCTTGGTACCTCCTGGTATGAAATGTTGCCGCGCGAGTCGATGGTGGTCTGCGGACCGGTTGGAATGCCGACATCCTTATAGACAGGGGGCTGACCGAGGACTTCCTTGCAATTTTCTATGAGCTGCTGACCCAGCTCCTTGGCGAGTTGATACGTTTCACCCCTCTCCGTCGGGCAATTGTCGATATGATACTGCATGAAATCGAGGAGCAGTGGGTTGGAACGGTTCATGATACGAATGCACTGGCTGACGATCTCACGATCGACAACCTTGAGTCGTCCGAAGATGATGTCATAATACATGCTGAGCGCATCCTGGCGAGCCCAATTCCAGGACGAGTCGTATACTCGTGCCTTCAAAGGGTCAAAGGCTGGCTCTATGCCGGAAGCATAGATGTCACCATGTTCGCTTTGCCAGAGATCCAGCTGCGCCTGCAAGGCTTTCTGGCTTTCTTGAGATGCCACGAAAGCCTTATCACCGGCTCGGAGGTCCATCTTCAGATAGCGAGCAATACTCTCCAATTGCTGTTTGAACAGCGCTCGTTGGTCCTTCGTTAATGCATCAATCGCGGCGGGATCCATCATCATAGCACCCGCGCCGGAGCCACCGTCACCACCACTCGAAGGGGCAGAAAGGTTGATGCCAGCATGAGCGGCGTATTTGTTTGCGACATCATCAAGATAAGCCTTCGCGTCCGCCTCGGATGGGAGACGCGACGCCGGTTCCACGGTCAGCGCTAACAAAAGGACTCCATCCTGACGGCCTGGTCCCAACCCCCACCTCGTCTCCAAGTATTTCCTGACAGCTGTGATATTAAATCCGCCGGGCATCTTCGAGGATACGAGACGGGCTATCAGGGAAGACGACTGCTTGCCCAGCTGGCCATTGAAGGTGGCCTGCATGGAAGCGCCAAGCTCGTCTAGAGGAGTATCTTCAGGTTTTTCTGGCGTCGAACCGAATTCCTTGCCCAGATCTCCAAGGATCTCATTCTGCAAAGTAGACTTGCCTATAGAAGCGCCCAGGTTAGCCTCATTCACATACAATCACTTGGAAAAGAAGGGGAAAACCTGCCTCCAACGAGATCCTTGATAGCTTTCGTCAAGGGCACCTCTGTTAAGCTCTTCTTCAATTTCTGTGCAACTAATGCCCTGATGATATCAACCGCGGTAACGGGGGCATCCTCTACCGCAGGGGCTGGTCCGGCACTTGGAGGAGGAGCAGCAACTGGAGCGGCGGCAACAGCGGCGGGTGCAGAGGGCGCTGCAGGAGCGGATGAGCCCTCAGCCGGTGCATCAGTCCCCTCGGGTTCCTCCTCGACAGGGTCGACGTCGTAATAAATTTCTTTGGCATCCTTATTGTAGCAAAGGATCTGTCGTTGCACGGATGTGGCAGCGTCGTAGGCTTCATACTTCGATGCGAGGGTCCGCTTGGCCATACCACCTAGGGTATCAGCCGGGCCAATTTCAACGATCCGTTCTGTCCGTTTCTCTGCCAGAATCACATCCTGAGTTTCAATCCACCTGACTGGAGAAGCAAACTGGTATGCCAGGAGCTCAACCAGCAGGATATGGGCGAGCTCTTGCTCGACCTCGGGACGCATTGTGTCGTAAATGCTGAGAATTAATAACTATTAATTAGACGGCGGAAAAGAGAAGGATGGCATGTACAGTCCGCCAGTGTCGTCCCCAAGCAAGAGAGAGGAGAGACTGGGGAGACCTCTGTTCGATCTGTGGAGTTCGGGAGTATCAAAAAAGACGAGTCCCGAAAGATATGAAAGGGCGAAAAAAAAAAGTCAATCGCGGGGAAAGGTCAAGCAGGCCAGTATTTACTCTAGAACCATAGCGTGGGACACAGCAAGAAACTTGAGAGGGACCAGAAAGCAAGGACGTCGGGCCTGCTGGTGTACCACAAGTCAAGAAATGAACGAAAAAAAGAATATTATTATTAGTTGGGCCGTGGGCGGTCACCAAGTAGGTAGAAGCCGACGGCGGAGCCAATCGGAGAAGGGCAGGCAACTGTTGGGGCGCGCCCCTGATGGTTGACAAGTCAATTGCACAGCTGGCGCAGTGGAGCTCGCAGGCTCCCAGGGCTAGTGTGCTGCAGGTTGAGAGGCTGAATGATCCACGGGGCTGGACCAAGGGGTTTTGCAAAAACCGCCTGGAGACCGTATCCGTGGAAGCAAGAAGACCGAATCCTCGTTTTCTCGTTTCTGACCGTACGGGAGAAACGAATGCCGATATCTTATTTATTTTTATCTCTTAGAAACTATCTAATGTAAACCACTGGACTATCTAATCTAACATGTATATCATTTATAATTTGATTAGAGTACTCCGTAGCGATAGGCGCAGGCTTCATCCAGGGAATCATCTGCTTGGAATCGGCCATTGTCCCCAAATCAGGCGCTTCTTGACAAAACATCGCGTTTCCCCAGAATCTGGCATGTTGCCCAAACCAGACTTTTTGTTCTTTCTGCCGTTTGGCGCATGTCTGACTCATTCTTGCTGACGTGCAGTCACCAAGCGAGGACAACACGATATCGCCCGTATGGTCACGTATGGTCACAGGCCAGTGCTTGGGCCCGCCCAACCGTTTCGACCTTTGGGGAGCAGCCGCAGCACACTAAACCCAATCGGGACAGTGGTGTTCAACCAGCTCAAAATTATTTTCCTCAACCCACTCCACGAACGCCACAATGAGTCGACATCCTTTGATCCGGCGCCTCTGGCTCTCTCCAACAGTGGCCAGGGCATTGGTGTGGTTGTGAAGTATTCAATTTCCTCATGTCCTGCAAGACCGCCTAGGCTTCTCTCCAGGTCTTCAGTTCTTCTCTCCTCTTATTCCGCACTCTTCTATCCTGTTACTTTGCTTCGTGGCAGAGTGGCAGCCCATCAACGCCCACACCCTGGCTTTGTGAACGGACGCCAGAGGGATTGTCTGAGTAGGTATGTCTGATTGACCTTTTTTTTTTTCAATTTCGAAACTAATTGATTCAATGGCGGACTGCTAATCTTGTCTTTAAAGGGCCCTTCTGCCCTTTTTATTTTCCTAGAAGTTATCTGAATTTCTCTACTGGCCGTACGGACCTGAAAAGATGTACGGGACATCTACTGGCCCGCAGACGGGCATTAATACTCCTCGTTCCTCGCAGTCGCTCCGGCCCCTTATCCTCAGTCATGGTTCTCTCGAATTCTCCTTTCTCGTTCCGACATCTCTTCACTTTCACGCTGCTCAATTGAAAGACAGCTTCACAGCGTCTTTACCGCAGCCCACAGATGAGCTAGCGCAAGATGATGAGCCATCCTCGGTTGTCGAGCTCGTTGCTCGATATATCGGCTACATTGCCCACGAGGTGGAAGAAGGGGATGAGGATGCCCATGAGCTCAATCGAGAGGTGCTACAACTGGCGCTGAACGAGTTCGAACGAGCCTTTATGAGGGGCAATGATGTGCATGCCATCGCCGCAGGTATATCTGGCATCACAGCCAAGAAAGTCTTGGTTGTACAGGCATATTACGCCGCCCGCGCCGCAGTTGGTCGGGCTACCAAGCCCTATGATTCGGCGCTGTTCCGTGCGGCAGCGGAAGAGAAAGCGAAGATTTACACGGTCTTCGGAGGTCAAGGGAACATTGAGGAGTACTTCGAGGAGCTTCGAGAGGTTTACACCACATACCCGTCTTTCGTGGAGGACCTTATCACGTCATCAGCAGAGTTGCTGCAATCATTGTCCCGTGAACCTGAGGCCGTGAAACTGTACCCGAAGGGACTTGACATCCTTCGGTGGCTTCATGATCGCGATTCACAACCGGATACCGATTACCTGGTGTCCGCTCCGGTGAGTCTTCCGCTCATCGGCCTGGTGCAGCTGGCCCACTACATGGTCACCTGCAAAGCCCTGGGGAAACAACCTGGGGAGATTCTGGAACGTCTCAGCGGTACCACAGGTCACTCTCAGGGTGTTGTCACTGCTGCCGTCATTGCCACGGCCAAAACCTGGGAGGATTTTGCCAAGGCGGCCAAGCAAGCTGTAACACTGCTGTTCTGGATCGGTCTTCGCAGTCAACAGGCCTATCCCCGCACTTCCCTTGCCCCCTCAACTCTCCAAGACTCGACTGAAAATGGAGAAGGGATCCCTACTCCCATGTTGTCGATACGAGATCTCCCAAGAGCAGCGATTCAGGAGCACATCGATGCGACGAACCAGCATCTGCCTGCTGACAGGCATATTGCGATATCGCTTGTCAACAGTGCCCGGAACTTTGTCGTCACTGGACCGCCCATTTCGCTCTATGGTCTCAACCTTCGCCTTCGTAAGGTCAAGGCTCCTACTGGCTTGGACCAGACTCGTATTCCGTTCACCCAACGGAAGATCCGCTTTGTCAACCGATTCCTCCCCATCACTGCGCCATTCCATAGCCCGTACTTGTCGTTTGCCTATGATCACATCTTGGAAGACGTGGAAGGCATTAAGATCCCGGCCAACTCGCTGATGATCCCGGTTTATGATACCAAGACGGGTGAAGACTTGAGCAAGTTGGGCGATGAGAATATTGTTCCAGCATTGGTCCGTATGATCACCCGTGATCCGGTGAACTGGGAGAAGGCCACGGTGTTCCCTGGTGCCACCCACATTATTGACTTCGGACCGGGCGGTATCTCTGGTCTCGGAGTCCTTGTCAACCGCAACAAGGATGGCACGGGCGTTCGCGTTATTCTGGCGGGTTCTATGGATGGCACAAACTCTGAGGTAGGCTACAAGCCTGAGCTCTTCGATCGTGACGAGCATGCGGTGAAATTTGCCGTCGACTGGGTCAAGGAGCATGGGCCTCGGTTAGTGAAGACTTCGGTCGGTCAAACGTTTGTCGACACGAAGATGAGCAGGTTGCTCGGTGTGCCGCCAGTCATGGTAGCAGGCATGACCCCGACCACTGTGCCATGGGACTTTGTTGCGGCTACAATGAATGCCGGATACCATATTGAACTGGCGGGAGGTGGCTATTACAACAGCCAGTCGATGACTGAGGCACTCAACAAGATTGAGAAAGCCATTCCCCCCGGTCGTGGTATCACTGTCAACTTGATCTACGTCAATCCTCGGGCTATGGGATGGCAGATACCTCTCATCGGAAAGCTTCGGGCGGATGGTGTGCCTATTGAAGGTCTCACAATCGGCGCTGGTGTTCCATCCATTGAAGTCGCCAACGAGTATATTCAGACGCTTGGAATCAAACACATTGCCTTCAAGCCTGGTTCAGTCGATGCCATTCAACAGGTGATCAATATTGCCAAGGCGAACCCGTCCTTCCCTGTTATCCTTCAGTGGACTGGTGGTCGGGGTGGTGGTCACCATTCTTTCGAAGACTTCCATCAACCTATCTTGCTGATGTACAGCCGAATCCGCAAGTGCAGTAACATTGTACTTGTTGCTGGCAGTGGTTTTGGCGGCTCAGAGGATACCTATCCTTACCTGACTGGTACCTGGTCCACGCGTTTCGGCTATCCTCCAATGCCTTTTGATGGGTGCTTGTTTGGTAGCCGCATGATGACGGCAAAGGAAGCTCATACTTCTAGGGATGCCAAGAAAGCTATTGCGGAGGCACCTGGCGTTGATGACGATCAGTGGGAGGAAACGTACAAGGGACCGGCCGGTGGTGTCATTACCGTTCTCTCTGAGATGGGAGAACCAATCCACAAACTTGCAACGAGAGGTGTTCTGTTCTGGCACGAATTGGACCAAAAAATATTCAGCCTTGACAAGGCCAAGCGCGTGCCTGAATTGAAGAAGAACAGGGACTATATTATCAAAAAACTTAATGACGACTTCCAGAAAGTCTGGTTCGGGCGCAACTCCGCAGGAGAAACCGTTGATCTCGAGGACATGACTTACGCAGAAGTGGTTCACCGCATGGTAGAGCTCATGTATGTGAAACATGAGTCTCGTTGGATCGACGATTCTCTGAAGCGGCTGACTGGTGACTTCATCCGCCGTGTCGAAGAGCGGTTCACCTCCGTTGAGGGTCAGGCTTCCCTCCTTCAGAACTACTCGGAGCTCGACGATCCCTACCCCACCGTGGAAAGGATCCTGTCCGCATATCCTGAAGCTTCTACTCAGCTGATCAATGCTCAAGATGTCCAGCACTTCCTGCTTCTCTGCCAGAGACGTGGGCAGAAGCCTGTGCCGTTCGTTCCGGCACTTGACGAGAATTTTGAGTTCTGGTTCAAGAAGGACTCTCTCTGGCAGTCTGAAGATCTGGAGGCTGTCGTTGGCCGAGACGTCGGAAGGACCTGCATTCTCCAGGGCCCCGTGGCTACCAAGTACTCGACCACAATTGATCAGCCAATCAAAGAGATTCTCGATGGAATTCACAATGACCATATCAAGTTCTTGATTCGGGACGTCTATGGTGGTGACGAAAGCAACATCCCGGTCGTCGAGTATTTCGGCGGCCGGCTCCTAGAATCTGAAGAGGAGCCTGAAATTGATGGTCTCACGGTTTCTAAGGACACGAATAAGATCTCGTACAGACTGTCGAGCTCTCCATCCGCTAACCTACCCGATGTTGATCGCTGGTTGCAGCTTCTCGCTGGCAATACTTACTCTTGGAGACACGCTCTGTTCACCACTGAGGTTTTCGTTCAAGGACAGCGTTTCCAGACGAACCCTCTGAAACGTGTTCTTGCGCCCACCCGTGGCATGTACGTCGAGATCGCTTATCCTGACGAACCCTCTAAAACCGTCATCAGCGTGAGAGAACCCAGCCAATCAAATAAGCTGGTCAAGACAGTTGAAATAAAGATGGTGGGCGAGAACGAGATCTCACTGAGCCTATTCGAGGGAAGGACTGCTGAAGGCGATGTTGTACCTCTGACTTTCCGCTTTACCTATCATCCAGAGACTGGATACGCGCCCATCAGAGAAATTATGGAGGGTCGCAATGACCGTATCAAAGAATTTTACTACCGTGTTTGGTTTGGTGAAAAGAACGTTCCTTTCGATACGCCAATCACGGCAATCTTTGACGGTGGCCGTGAGACAGTCACCTCGCAGGCCATTGCCGACTTTGTCCATGCTGTTGGCAATACTGGAGAGGCATTCGTCGACCGTCCTGGTAAAGAAGTCTATGCGCCGATGGATTTCGCCATTGTCGTCGGGTGGAAGGCGATCACAAAACCCATCTTTCCCCGGACGATTGACGGAGATTTGCTGAAGTTGGTCCATCTGTCCAACGGATTTAGAATGGTTCCTGGAGCTGAACCACTCAAAGTCGGTGACGTTCTCGACACGGTGGCGCAAGTCAACGCTGTCATCAATCAGGACAGTGGAAAGATGGTTGAAGTCTGCGGTACCATCAAGCGCGACGGCAAGCCAATCATGCACGTAACCAGCCAGTTTCTGTACCGAGGAGTGTACACCGACTATGAAAACACATTCCAACGCAAAGATGAGATTCCTATGCAGCTTCACCTTGGTTCAACCAAGGACGTTGCAGTCCTGCGGTCTAAGGAATGGTTCCGACTTGACGACCCTGATGTGGAACTCCTCGGCCAGACGCTCATCTTCCGCCTTCAAAGTCTCGTCCGCTTCAAGAATAAGACAGTATTTAGCAGCGTCCAGACAATTGGCCAGGTGCTCCTCGAATTGCCAACAAAGGAAATCATTCAGGTCGCATCCGTTGACTATGAAGCCGGATTGTCACATGGTAATCCTGTGATTGACTATCTTCAAAGGCACGGCTCCGCTATCGAGCAACCCGTGAACTTTGAAAACCCGATTCCACTCAGTGGAAAGACACCACTCGTCCTTCGGGCCCCTGCCTCTAACGAGAACTACGCGCGAGTTTCGGGTGATTACAATCCGATCCACGTCTCTCGTGTTTTCTCGGCCTATGCCAATCTTCCGGGCACCATCACCCATGGAATGTACACCAGTGCCGCCGTGCGAAGCTTTGTCGAGACCTGGGCGGCCGAAAACAATATCGGCCGTGTTCGCAGCTACCATGTCAATCTCGTAGGCATGGTTTTGCCGAATGACGCAATTTCAGTCAAGCTTGAGCACGTTGGTATGATTGCTGGTCGGAAGATTATCAAGGTCGAAGCCAAGAACAAAGACACCGATGAAACCGTCCTGGTGGGTGAAGCAGAAGTTGAACAACCAGTTACTGCATACGTTTTCACTGGGCAAGGCTCGCAAGAGCAGGGAATGGGCATGGACCTTTATGCTAGCAGCCCTGTTGCAAAGGAAGTCTGGGATCGGGCTGATCGTCATTTCTTGGAGAATTATGGCTTTTCAATCATCGATATCGTTAAGAACAACCCCAAGGAATTGACGATCTATTTCGGGGGCCCTCGTGGCAAAGCCATTCGTCAGAACTACATGTCCATGACTTTCGAGACGGTCAATGCGGATGGCACCATAAAATCAGAGAAGATCTTCAAAGAGATCGATGAAAACACAACTTCCTACACCTACAGGTCCCCTTCAGGGCTTCTGTCCGCAACCCAGTTTACTCAGCCAGCTCTGACATTGATGGAGAAGGCAAGTTTCGAAGACATGCGTGCCAAGGGCCTTGTCCAAAGAGATAGCAGCTTTGCTGGCCATTCGCTGGGTGAATACTCTGCTCTGGCTGCCCTAGCTGACGTTATGCCCATCGAAAGTCTGGTGTCCGTGGTGTTCTATCGTGGCTTGACCATGCAGGTCGCCGTGGAGCGAGACGAGCAAGGACGATCAAACTATGCTATGTGTGCTGTCACCCCAGTCGGATCTCAAAGACTTTCAACGAGCAGGCCCTGCAATATGTCGTTGAGATATTGCTGAGGTCGACGGGTTGGTT